>NW_027182824.1:372500-560000 GCF_041146395.1 Eulemur rufifrons | reverse complement strand
TGTTAAGGGGAGAAATAGGAACAGGGTTGGGTGTTATGTTCAGGGTTAGGGTTATCTGTTAAAGGTATTGTTTATGCTTAGCGCACGGGCCCTGTCTGCATTAGGCGGGCGGGGGGAGTTTAGGGGGCTGGGATTGTACCCGGGAACCCACTCTATCATACTCTGGGTATGGGCCCGTGGGTTTCATGCAGAACACAGTGGTAGAGCCTCCTTTCACGCATGGCATGGGAGGATTGCAGGCTTTCTAAACTCTAAGAAAGCAAGAAGTCTGAGAATTAGATTTAGGGTTAGGATTCTGGTTAGGGTTAAGGATGAAGTTTAGTGTTAGGGTGAGGGCTTAGGGTTAGGGAATAGGGTTAGGGTTAAAGGTTACTCTTAGGTTTAACGGTTACACTTTGGTTTAGGGTTGAGGTTTACGGTTAGGGTTAAGATGAGGGGTTAGGGTTTGGTAAAGGGTTAGGGTTAAGTGTTAGGTTTAGGGTTGAAGATTAGGACTAGGGTTAGGATTAAAGGTTACCGTGAGAGTTAACGCTTAGGGTTTAGGTTCAGAGTTAGGGTTTGGGTTAGGGTTAGGGTTAGGGTTAGGGTTAGTTTTAGGGTTAGAGTTATGTGCTATGGTTTGTGTTAGAGGTTAGGGTTAGGTTTACTGGTCACGGATAGGGTTACGTTTAGGGGGTAGCATTAGGGTTAGGGTTAGGGTTAAGGGATAGGTTTAGGGATAAGTGTTGGGCTTAGGGTTAGGGTTTAGTGTTAGGGTTAGCATTAAGGATTTGTGTTAGGGTCAGAGTTAAATGCTTGGGTGCGGGTAATGGTTAGGGTCAGGGTTAAGGTTCACGGATAGGGTTAGTGTTAAGGGTTCCGGGTAGGTTTAGGGTTCAGGGTTAGTGTTAGCATTAGGGCTTAAGGTTAGGAATAGGCGGTAGGTTAGATTTAGGGTTAGATCTAGGCGTTAGGGTAAGGGCTAGCGTTAGGGTTAAGAGATAGGTTTAGGTTTAATGCTTAGGATTAGGGTTAGGGTTTGGGGTTAAAGTAAGTGTTAGGGGTCAGGTTTAAGGATCCAAGGTTAGGGTTATTTTTAGCTGCAGTGTTAGGGTTAGAGATAAGGGATCCCATTAGCATTAAGGGTCTTCCTTACTGTAGGGTTAAGGGTTAGGCTTAGAGTTAAAGGTTAAGGTTAGGGTCAGTGTTAAGATTTAGGGTGAGGGTTAACGGTTAGGGTAAAGGTTAAGTGTTAGGGTTAGGGATTAGTGATTAGGGTTTTTGGTTACTGTTAGGGTTAGCGGTTAGGAGTTAGTGTTTTATGAAGGGGTATGGTTAGAATTAGGATTGGGGTTAGAGTTAGGGTGAGGTATAGGGGTTAGGTTTAGGGGTTAGTTTTAGGGTAAAAGGATAGGATTAGGGTTACGGGTTTGGCTTAGGTTTAGGGTTAAAGTTCACTGCTGGGGTTAGGGATAGGGTTCAGGGTTAGCTTTAGGGGTTCTGGTTAGGGTTAGGTGTTAGGTTAGTGTCAGGGTTACGTCTAGTCGTGAGGGTAAGGTTTAGGGTTAGCTTTAAGAGCTAGGGTTAGGTTTAATGGTTAGGATTAGGATTAGGGTTAAGGGTGAGGGTAAGGCTTAGGGGTTAGGGTGAAGGGTTAGGGTCAAGGGTTAGGGTTTTTGTTAGGCATAGCGTTGGGGTTAGAAGTAAGGGTTACTGTCAGTGTTAGGGTTGTAGGTAGGGTTACGGTTAGGGTTAGCGGTTTAGAATTAGGGTTAGGGATTAGGTGTCACAGTGATGACTAGGAGATAGGGTTATAATTATGGGATAGGGGTTGTTCTCAGGAAATCGGTTATGCATTAACGTTAGGATAAGAGGTTAAAGTTAGGCGCACGGTGAGGTTTACGTGTTAAGGGGAGAAATTGGAACAGGGTTGGGTGTTATGTTCAGGGTTAGGGTTATCTGTTAAAGGTATTGTTTATGCTTAGCGCACGGGCCCTGTCTGCATTAGGCGGGCGGGGGGAGTTTAGGGGGCTGGGATTGTACCCGGGAACCCACTCTATCATACTCTGGGTATGGGCCCGTGGGTTTCATGCAGGACACAGTGGTAGAGCCGCCTTTCACGCATGGCAAGGGAGGATTGCAGGGTTTCTAAACTCTAAGAAAGCAAGAAGTCTGAGAATTAGATTTAGGGTTAGGATTCTGGTTAGGGTTAAGGATGAAGTTTAGTGTTAGGGTGAGGGCTTAGGGTTAGGGATTAGGGTTAGGGTTAAAGTTTACTCTTAGGTTTAACGGTTACACTTTGGTTTAGGGTTGAGGTTTACGGTTAGGGTTAAGATGAGGGGTTAGGGTTTGGTACAGGGTTAGGGTTAAGTGTTAGGTTTAGGGTTGAAGATTAGGATTAGGGTTAGGATTAAAGGTTAGCGTGAGAGTTAACGCTTAGGGTTAAGGTTAAGAGTTAGGGTTTAGGGTTAGTTTTAGGGTTAGAGTTATGTGCTATGGTTTGTGTTAGAGGTTAGGGTTAGGTTTACTGGTCACGGTTAGGGTTACGTTTAGGGGGTATCATTAGGGTTATGGTTAGGGTTAGGGTTAAGGGATAGGATTAGGGTTAAGTGTTGGGCTTAGGGTTAGAGTTTAGTGTTAAGGTTACCATTAAGTATTAGGGTTAGGGTCACGGTTAAATGCTTGGGTGCGGGTAATGTTTAGGGTCAGGGTTTAGGTTCACGGATAGGGTTAGTGTTAAGGGATACGGGTAGGTTTAGGGTTCAGGGTTAGTGTTAGCATTAGGGCTTAAGGTTAGGATTAGGCGGTAGGTTAGATTTAGGGTTAGATCTAGGCGATAGGGTAAGGGCTAGCGTTAGGGTTAAGAGATAGCGTTAGGTTTAATGCTTAGGATTACGGTTAGGGTTTGGGGTTAAAGTAAGTGTTAGGGGTTAGGTTTAAGGATTCAAGGTTAGGGTTATTTTTAGCTGTAGTGTTAGGGTTAGGGATAAGGGATCCCATTAGCATTAAGGGTCTTCCTTACTGTAGGGTTAAGGGTTAGGCTTAGAGTTAAAGGTTAAGGTTAGTGTCAGGGTTAAGATTTAGGGTGAGGGTTAACGGTTAGGGTAAAGGTTAAGCGTTAGGTTTAGGGCTTAGTGATTAGGGTTTTTGGTTAGGGTTAGGGTTAGGGTTAGTGTTAGGGTTAGCGGTTAGGAGTTAGTGTTTTATGAAGGGGTATGGTTAGAATTAGGATTGGGGTTAGAGTTAGGGTGAGGTATAGGGGTTAGGTTTCGGGGTTAGTTTTAGGGTAAAAGGATAGGATTAGAGTTACGTGTTGGGCTTAGGTTTAGTGTTAAAGTTTACTGCTTGGGTTAGGGATAGGGTTCAGGGTTAGCTTTAGGGGTTCTGGTTAGGGTTAGGTGTTAGGTTAGTGTCAGGGTTAGGTCTAGTCGTGAGGGTAAGGTTTAGGGTTAGCTTTAAGAGTTAGGGTTAGGTTTAATGGTTAGGATTAGGATTAGGGTTAAGGGTTAGGGTAGGGCTTAGGGGTTAGGGTGAAGGGTTAGGGTCAAGGGTTAGGGTTTTTGTTAGGCATAGCGTTGGGGTTAGAAGTAAGGGTTACTGTCAGTGTTAGGGTTGTAGGTAGGGTTACGGTTAGGGTTAGCGGTTTAGAATTAGGGTTAGGGATTAGGTGTCACAGTGAGGACTAGGAGATAGGGTTAGAATTATGGGATGGGGTTGTTCTCAGGAAATGGTTTATGCATTAACGTTAGGATAAGAGGTTAAAGTTAGGCGCAGGGTGAGGTTTACCTCTTAAGGGGAGAAATAGCAACAGCGTTGGGTGTTATGTTCAGGGTTAGGGTTATCTGTTAAAGGTATTGTTTATGCTTAGCGCACGGGCCCTGTCTGCATTAGGCGGGTGGGGGGAGTTTAGGGGGCTGGGATTGTACCGGGGAACCCACTCTATCATACTCTGGGTATGGGCCCGTGGGTTTCATGCAGGACACAGTGGTAGAGCCTCCTTTCACGCATGGCATGGGAGGATTGCAAGCTTTCTAAACTCTAAGAAAGCAAGAAGTCTGAGAATTAGATTTAGGGTTAGGATTCTGGTTAGGGTTAAGGATGAAGTTTAGTGTTAGGGTGAGGGCTTAGGGTTAGGGAATAGGGTTAGGGTTAAAGGTTACTCTTAGGTTTAACGGTTACACTTTGGTTTAGGGATGAGGTTTAAGGTTAGGGTTAAGATGAGGGGTTAGGGTTTGGTACAGGGTTAGGGTTAAGTGTTAGGTTTAGGGTTGAAGATTAGGATTAGGGTTAGGATTAAAGGTTAGCGTGAGAGTTAACGCTTAGGGTTAAGGTTAAGAGTTAGGGTTTAGGGTTAGGGTTAGGGTTAGTTTTAGGGTTAGAGTTAGGTGCTATGCTTTGTGTTAGAGGTTAGGGTTAGGTTTACTGGTCATGGTTAGGGTTACCTTTAGGGGTTAGCATTAGGGTTAGGGTTAGGGTTAAGGGATAGGATTAGGGTTAAGTGCTGGGCTTAGGGTTAGGGTTTAGTGTTAAGGTTAGCATTAAGGATTAGTGTTAGGGTCAGGGTTAAATGCTTGGGTGCGGGTAATGTTTAGGGTCAGGGTTAAGGTTCACGTATAGGGTTAGTGTTAAGGGTTACGGGTAGGTTTAGGGTTCAGGGTTAGTGTTAGCATTAGGGCTTAAGGTTAGGATTAGGCGGTAGGTTAGATTTAGGGTTAGATGTAGGCCTTAGGGTAAGGGCTAGCGTTAGGGTTAAGAGATAGGGTTAGGTTTAATGCTTAGGATTAGGGTTAGGGTTTGGGGTTAAAGTAAGTGTTAGGGGTTAGGTTTAAGGATCCAAGGTTAGGGTTATTTTTAGCTGTAGTGTTACGGTTAGGGATAAGGGATCCCATTAGCATTAAGGGTCTTCCTTACTGTTTTTTTAAGGGTTAGGCTTAGAGTTAAAGGTTAAGGTTAGGGTCAGTATTAAGATTTAGGGTGAGGGTTAACGGTTAGGGTAAAGGTTAAGCGTTAGGGTTAGGGATTAGTGATTAGGGTTTTTGGTTAGTGTTAGGGTTAGCGGTTAGGAGTTAGTGTTTTATGAAGGGGTATGGTTAGAATTAGGATTGGGGTTAGAGTTAGGGTGAGGTATAGGGGTTAGGTTTAGGGGTTAGTTTTAGGGTAAAAGGATAGGATTAGGGTTACGGGTTGGGCTTAGGTTTAGGGTTAAAGTTTACTGCTGGGGTTAGGGATAGGGTTCAGGGTTAGCTTTAGGGGTTCTGGTTAGGGTTAGGTGTTAGGTTAGTGTCAGGGTTAGGTCTAGTCGTGAGGGTAATGTTTAGGGTTAGCTTTAAGAGCTGGGGTTAGGTTTAATGGTTAGGATTAGGATTAGGGTTAAGGGTTAGGGTAGGGCTTAGGGGTTAGGGTGAAGGGTTAGGGTCAAGGGTTAGGGTTTTTGTTAGGCATAGCGTTGGGGTTAGAAGTAAGGGTTACTGTCAGTGTTAGGGTTGTAGGTAGGGTTACGGTTAGGGTTAGCGGTTTAGAATTAGGGTTAGGGATTAGGTGTCACAGTGATGACTAGGAGATAGGGTTATAATTATGGGATAGGGGTTGTTCTCAGGAAATGGGTTATGCATTAACGTTAGGATAAGAGGATAAAGTTAGGCGCACGGTGAGGTTTACGTGTTACGGGGAGAAATAGGAACAGGGTTGGGTGTTATGTTCAGGGTTAGGGTTATCTGTTAAAGGTATTGTTTATGCTTAGCGCACAAGCCCTGTCTGCATTAGGCGGGAGGGGGGAGTTTAGAGGGCTGGGATTGAACCCGGGAACCCACTCTATCATACTCTGGGTATGGGCCCGTGGGTTTCATGCAGGACACAGTGGTAGAGCCTCCTTTCACGCATGGCATGGGAGGATTGCAGGCTTTCTAAACTCTAAGAAAGCAAGAAGTCTGAGAATTAGATTTAGGGTTAGATTCTGGTTAGTGTTAAGGATGAAGTTTAGTGTTAGGGTGAGGGCTTAGGGTTAGGGAATAGGGTTAGGGTTAAAGGTTACTCTTAGGTTTAACGGTTACAGTTCGGTTTAGGGTTGAGGTTTACGGTTAGGGTTAAGATGAGGGGTTAGGGTTTGGTACAGGGTTAGGGTTAAGTGTTAGGTTTAGGGTTGAAGATTAGGATTAGGGTTAGGATTAAAGGTTAGCGTGAGAGTTAACGCTTAAGGTTAAGGTTAAGTGTTAGGGTTTAGGGTTAGGGTTAGGGTTAGGGTTAGTTTTAGGGTTAGAGTTATGTGCTATGGTTTGTGTTAGAGGTTAGGGTTAGGTTTACCAGTCACGGTTAGGGTTACGTTTAGGGGGTAGCATTAGGGTTAGGGTTAGGGTTAAGGGATAGGATTAGGGTTAAGTGTTGGGCTTAGGGTTAGGGTTTAGTGTTAGGTTTATCATTAAGGATTAGGGTTAGAATCAGGGTTAAATGCTTGGGTGCGGGTAATGGTTAGGGTCAGGGTTAAGGTTCACGGATAGGGTTAGTGTTAAGGGTTACGGGTAGGTTTAGGGTTCAGGGTTAGTGTTAGCATTAGGGCTTAAGGTTAGGATTAGGCGGTGGGTTAGATTTAGGGTTAGATTTAGGCGTTAGGGTAAGGGCTAGCGTTAGGGTTAAGAGATAGGGTTAGATTTAATGCTTAGGATTAGGGTTAGGGTTTGGGGTTAAAGTAAGTGTTAGGGGTTAGGTTTAAGGATCCAAGGTTAGGGTTATTTTTAGCTGTAGTGTTAGGGTTAGGGATAAGGGATCCCATTAGCATTAAGGGTCTTCCTTACTGTAGGGTTAAGGGTTAGGCTTAGAGTTAAAGGTTAAGGTTAGGGTCAGTGTTAAGATTTAGGGTGAGGGTTAACAGTTAGGGTAAAGGTTAAGCGTTAGGGTTAGGGATTAGTGATTAGGGTTTTTGGTTAGTGTTAGGGTTAGTGGTTAGGAGTTAGTGTTTTATGAAGGGGTATGGTTAGAATTAGGATTGGGGTTAGAGTTAGGGTGAGGTATAGGGGTTAGGTTTCGGGGTTAGTTTTAGGGTAAAAGGATAGGATTAGTGTTACGGGTTGGGCTTAGGTTTAGGGTTAAAGTTTACTGCTGGGGTTAGGGATAGGGTTCAGGGTTAGCTTTAGGGGTTCTGGTTAGGGTTAGGTGTTAGGTTAGTGTCAGGGTTAGGTCTAGTCGTGAGGGTAAGGTTTAGGGTTAGCTTTAAGAGCTAGGGTTAGGTTTAATGGTTAGGATTAGTTTTAGGGTTAAGGGTTAGGGTAAGGCTTAGGGGTTAGGGTGAAGGGTTGGGGTCAAGGGTTAGGGTTTTTGTTAGGCATAGCGTTGGGGTTAGAAGTAAGGGTTACTGTCAGTGTTAGGGTTGTAGGTAGGGTTACGGTTAGGGTTAGCGGTTTAGAATTAGGGTTAGGGATTAGGTGTCACAGTGATGACTAGGAGATAGGGTTAGAATTATGGGATAGGGGTTGTTTTCAGGAAATGGGTTATGCATTAACGTTAGGATAAGAGGTTAAAGTTAGGCGCACGGTGAGGGTTACGTGTTAAGGGGAGAAATAGGAACAGGGTTGGGTGTTATGTTCAGGGTTAGGGTTATCTGTTAAAGGTATTGTTTATGCTTAGCGCACGGGCCCTGTCTGCATTAGGCGGGCGGGGGGAGTTTAGGGGGCTGGGATTGTACCCGGGAACCCACTCTATCATACTCTGGGTATGGGCCCATGGGTTTCATGCAGGACACAGTGGTAGAGCCTCCTTTCACGCATGGCATGGGAGGATTGCAGGCTTTCTAAACTCTAAGAAAGCAAGAAGTCTGAGAATTAGAATTAGGGTTAGGATTATGGTTAGGGTTAAGGATGAAGTTTAGTGTTAGTGTGAGGGCTTAGGGTTAGGGATTAGGGTTAGGGTTAAAGGTTACTCTTAGGTTTAACGGTTACACTTTGGTTTAGGGTTGAGGTTTACGGTTAGGGTTAAGATGAGGGGTTAGGGTTTGGTACAGGGTTAGGGTTAAGTGTTAGGTTTAGGGTTGAAGACTAGGATTAGGTTTAGGATTAAAGTTTAGCGTGAGAGTTACGCTTAGCGTTAAGTTTAAGAGTTAGGGTTTAGGGTTAGGGTTAGGGTTAGGGTTAGATTTAGGGTTAGAGTTATGTGCTATGGTTTGTGTTAGAGGTTAGGGTTAGGTTTACTGGTCACGGTTATGGTTACATTTAGGGGGTAGCATTAGGGTTAGGGTTAGGGTTAGGGTTAGGGTTAAGGGATAGGATTAGGGTTAAGTGTTGGGCTTAGGGTTAGGGTTTAGTGTTAAGGTTACCATTAAGGATTAGGGTTAGGGTCAGGGTTAAATACTTGGGTGCGGGTAATGTTTAGGGTCAAGGTTTAGGTTCACGGATAGGGTTAGTGTTAAGGGTTACGGGTAGGTTTAGGGTTCAGGGTTAGTGTTAGCATAAGGGCTTAAGGTTAGGATTAGGCAGTAGGTTAGATTTAGGGTTATATCTAGGCGTTAGGGTAAGGGCTAGCGTTAGGGTTAAGAGATAGGGTTAGGTTTAATGCTTAGGATTAGGGTTAGGGTTTGGGTTTAAAGTAAGTGTTAGGGGTTAGGTTTAAGGATCCAAGGTTAGGGTTATTTTTAGCTGTAGTGTTAGGGTTAGGGATAAGGGATCCCATTAGCATTAAGGGTCTTCCTTACTGTAGGGTTAAGGGTTAGGCTTAGAGTTAAAGGTTAAGGTTAGTGTCAGGGTTAAGATTTAGGGTGAGGGTTAACGGTTAGGGTAAAGGTTAAGCGTTAGGTTTAGGTCTTAGTGATTAGGGTTTTTGGTTAGGGTTAGGGTTAGGTGTAGTGTTAGGGTTAGCGGTTAGGAGTTAGTGTTTTATGAAGGGGTATGGTTATAATTAGGATTGGGGTTAGAGTTAGGGTGAGGTATAGGGGTTAGGTTTCGGGGTTAGTTTTAGGGTAAAAGGATAGGATTAGGGTTACGGGTTCGGCTTAGTTTTAGGGTTAAAGTTTACTGCTTGGGTTAGGGATAGGGTTCAGGGTTAGCTTTAGGGGTTCTGGTTAGGGTTAGGTGTTAGGTTAGTGTCAGGGTTAGGTCTAGTCGTGAGGGTAAGGTTTAGGGTTAGCTTTAAGAGCTAGGGTTAGGTTTAATGGTTAGGATTAGGATTAGGGTTAAGGGTTAGGGTAAGGCTAGGGGTTAGGGTGAAGGGTTAGGGTCAAGGGTTAGGGTTTTTGTTAGGCATAGCGTTGGGGTTAGAAGTAAGGGTTACTGTCAGTGTTAGGGTTGTAGGTAGGGTTACGGTTAGGGTTAGCGGTTTAGAATTAGGGTTAGGGATTAGGTGTCACAGTGATGACTAGGAGATAGGGTTATAATTATGGGATAGGGGTTGTTCTCAGGAAATGGGTTATGCATTAACGTTAGGATAAGAGGTTAAAGTTAGGCGCACGGTGAGGTTTACGTGTTAAGGGGAGAAATAGGAACAGGGATGGGTGTTATGTTCAGGGTTAGGGTTATCTGTTAAAGGTATTGTTTATGCTTAGCGCACAAGCCCTGTCTGCATTAGGAGGGCGGGGGGAGTTTAGGGGGCTGGGATTGTACCCGGGAACCCACTCTATCATACTCTGGGTATGGGCCCGTGGGTTTCATGCAGGACACAGTGGTAGAGCCTCCTTTCACGCATGGCATGGGAGGATTGCAGGCTTTCTAAACTCTAAGAAAGCAAGAAGTCTGAGAATTAGATATAGGGTTAGGGTTATGGTTAGGGTTAAGGATGAAGTTTAGTGTTAGGGTGAGGGCTTAGGGTTAGGGAAGAGGGTTAGGGTTAAAGGTTACTCTTAGGTTTAACGGTTACACTTTGGTTTAGGGTTGAGGTTTACGGTTAGGGTTAAGATGAGGGGTTAGGGTTTGGTACAGGGTTAGGGTTAAGTGTTAGGTTTAGGGTTGAAGATTAGGATTAGGGTTAGGATTAAAGGTTAGCGTGAGAGTTAACGCTTAGGGTTAAGGTTAAGAGTTAGGGTTTAGGGTTAGTTTTAGGGTTAGAGTTATGTGCTACGGTTTGTGTTAGAGGTTAGGGTTAGGTTTACTGGTCACGGTTAGGGTTACGTTTAGGGGGTAGCATTAGGGTTAGGGTTAGGGTTAGGGTTAAGGGATAGGATTAGGGTTAAGTGTTGGGCTTAGGGTTAGGGTTTAGTGTTAAGGTTACCATTAAGGATTAGGGTTAGGGTCAGGGTTAAATGCTTCGGTGCGGGTAATGTTTAGGGTCAGGGTTTAGGTTCACGGATAGGGTTAGTGTTAAGGGTTACGGGTAGGTTTAGGGTTCAGGGTTAGTGTTAGCATAAGGGCTTAAGGTCAGGATTAGGCGGTAGGTTAGATTTAGGGTTATATCTAGGCGTTAGGGTAAGGGCTAGCGTTATGGTTAAGAGATAGGGTTAGGTTTAATGCTTAGGATTAGGGTTAGGGTTTGGGGTTAAAGTAAGTGTTAGGGGTTAGGTTTAAGGATCCAAGGTTAGGGTTATTTTTAGCTGTAGTGTTAGGGTTAGGGATAAGGGATCCCATTAGCATTAAGGGTCTTCCTTACTCTAGGGTTAAGGGTTAGGCTTAGAGTTAAAGGTTAAGGTTAGTGTCAGGGTTAAGATTTAGGGTGAGGGTTAATGGTTAGGGTAAAGGTTAAGCGTTAGGTTTAGGGATTAGTGATTAGGGTTTTTGGTTAGGTTTAGGGTTAGGGTTAGTGTTAGGGTTAGCGGTTAGGAGTTAGTGTTTTATGAAGGGGTATGGTTAGAATTAGGATTGGGGTTAGAGTTAGGGTGAGGTATAGGGGTTAGGTTTCGGGGTTAGTTTTAGGGTAAAAGGATAGGATTAGGGTTACGGGTTGGGCTTAGGTTTAGGGTTAAAGTTTACTGCTGGGGTTAGGGATAGGGTTCAGGGTTAGCTTTAGGGGTTCTGGTTAGGGTTAGGTGTTAGGTTAGTGTCAGGGTTAGGTCTAGTCGTGAGGGTAAGGTTTAGGGTTAGCTTTAAGAGCTAGGGTTAGGTTTAATGGTTAGGATTAGTTTTAAGGTTAGGGGTTAGGGTAAGGCTTAGGGGTTAGGGTGAAGGGTTGGGGTCAAGGGTTAGGGTTTTTGTTAGGCATAGCGTTGGGTTTAGAAGTAAGGGTTACTGTCAGTGTTAGGGTTGTAGGTAGGGTTACGGTTAGGGTTAGCGGTTTAGAATTAGGGTTAGGGATTAGGTGTCACAGTGATGACTAGGAGATAGGGTTAGAATTATGGGATAGGGGTTGTTCTCAGGAAATGGGTTATGCATTAACATTAGGATAAGAGGTTAAAGTTAGGCGCACGGTGAGGTTTACGTGTTAAGGGGAGAAATTGGAACAGGGTTGGGTGTTATGTTCAGGGTTAGGGTTATCTGTTAAAGGTATTGTTCATGCTTAGCGCACGGGCCCTGTCTGCATTAGGCGGGCGGGGGGAGTTTAGGGGGCTGGGATTGTACCCGGGAACCCACTCTATCATACTCTGGGTATGGGCCCGTGGGTTTCATGCAGGACACAGTGGTAGAGCCGCCTTTCACGCATGGCAAGGGAGGATTGCAGGGTTTCTAAACTCTAAGAAAGCAAGAAGTCTGAGAATTAGATTTAGGGTTAGGATTCTGGTTAGGGTTAAGGATGAAGTTTAGTGTTAGGGTGAGGGCTTTGGGTTAGGGATTAGGGTTAGGGTTAAAGGTTACTCTTAGGTTTAACGGTTACACTTTGGTTTAGGGTTGAGGTTTACGGTTACGGTTAAGATGAGGGGTTAGGGTTTGGTACAGGGTTAGGGTTAAGTGTTAGGTTTAGGGTTGAAGATTAGGATTAGGGTTAGGATTAAAGGTTAGCGCGAGAGTTAACGCTTAGGGTTAAGGTTAAGAGTTAGGGTTTAGGGTAAGTTTTAGGGTTAGAGTTTGTGCTATGGTTTGTGTTAGAGGTTAGGGTTAGGTTTACTGGTCACGGTTAGGGTTACGTTTAGGGGGTATCATTAGGGTTATGGTTAGGGTTAGGGTTAAGGGATAGGATTAGGGTTAAGTGTTGGGCTTAGGGTTAGAGTTTAGTGTTAAGGTTACCATTAAGTATTAGGGTTAGGGTCACGGTTAAATGCTTGGGTGCGGGTAATGTTTAGGGTCAGGGTTTAGGTTCACGGATAGGGTTAGTGTTAAGGGATACGGGTAGGTTTAGGGTTCAGGGTTAGTGTTAGCATTAGGGCTTAAGGTTAGGATTAGGCGGTAGGTTAGATTTAGGGTTAGATCTAGGCGATAGGGGAGGGCTAGCGTTAGGGTTAAGAGATAGCGTTAGGTTTAATGCTTAGGATTACGGTTAGGGTTTGGGGTTAAAGTAAGTGTTAGGGGTTAGGTTTAAGGATTCAAGGTTAGGGTTACTTTTAGCTGTAGTGTTAGGGTTAGGGATAAGGGATCCCATTAGCATTAAGGGTCTTCCTTACTGTAGGGTTAAGGGTTAGGCTTAGAGTTAAAGGTTAAGGTTAGTGTCAGGGTTAAGATTTAGGGTGAGGGTTAACGGTTAGGGTAAAGGTTAAGCGTTAGGTTTAGGGCTTAGTGATTAGGGTTTTTGGTTAGGGTTAGGGTTAGGGTTAGTGTTAGGGTTAGCGGTTAGGAGTTAGTGTTTTATGAAGGGGTATGGTTAGAATTAGGATTGGGGTTAGAGTTAGGGTGAGGTGTAGGGGTTAGGTTTCGGGGTTAGTTTTAGGGTAAAATGATAGGATTAGGGTTACGGGTTGGGCTTAGGTTTAGTGTTAAAGTTTACTGCTTGGGTTAGGGATAGGGTTCAGGGTTAGCTTTAGGGGTTCTGGTTAGGGTTAGGTGTTAGGTTAGTGTCAGGGTTAGGTCTAGTCGTGAGGGTAAGGTTTAGGGTTAGCTTTAAGAGTTAGGGTTACGTTTAATGGTTAAGATTAGGATTAGGGTTAAGGGTTAGGGTAAGGCTTAGGGGTTAGGGTGAAGGGTTAGGGTCAAGGGTTAGGGTTTTTGTTAGGCATAGCGTTGGGGTTAGAAGTAAGGGTTACTGTCAGTGTTAGGGTTGTAGGTAGGGTTACGGTTAGGGTTAGCGGTTTAGAATTAGGGTTAGGGATTAGGTGTCACAGTGATGACTAGGAGATAGGGTTAGTATTATGGGATAGGCGTTGTTCTGAGGAAATGGGTTATGCATTAACGTTAGGATAAGAGGATAAAGTTAGGCGCACGGTGAGGTTTACGTGTTAAGGGGAGAAATAGGAACAGGGTTGGGTGTTATGTTCAGGGTTAGGGTTATCTGTTAAAGGTATTGTTTATGCTTAGCGCACAAGCCCTGTCTGCATTAGGTGGGAGGGTGGGAGTTTAGGGGGCTGGGATTGAACCCGGGAACCCACTCTATCATACTCTGGGTATGGGCCCGTGGGTTTCATGCAGGACACAGTGGTAGAGCCTCCTTTCACGCATGGCATGGGAGGATTGCAGGCTTTCTAAACTCTAAGAAAGCAAGAAGTCTGAGAATTAGATTTAGGGTTAGATTCTGGTTAGGGTTAAGGATGAAGTTTAGTGTTAGGGTGAGGGCTTAGGGTTAGGGATTAGGGTTAGGGTTAAAGGTTATTCTTAGGTTTAACGGTTACACTTTGGTTTAGGGTTGAGGTTTACGGTTAGGGTTAAGATGAGGGGTTAGGGTTTGGTACAGGGTTAGGGTTAAGTGTTAGGTTTAGGGTTGAAGATTAGGATTAGGGTTAGGATTAAAGGTTAGCGTGAGAGTTAACGCTTAGGGTTAAGGTTAAGTGTTAGGGTTTAGGGTTAGGGTTAGGTTTAGTTTTAGGGTTAGAGTTATGTGCTATGGTTTGTGTTAGAGGTTAGGGTTAGGTTTACTGGTCACGGTTAGGGTTACATTTAGGGGGTAGCATTAGGGTTAGGGTTAGGGTTAAGGGATAGGATTAGGGATAAGTGTTGGGCTTAGGGTTAGGGTTTAGTGTTAGGTTTATCATTAAGGATTAGGGTTAGAATCAGGGTTAAATGCTGGGGTGCGGGTAATGGTTAGGGTCAGGGTTAAGGTTCACGGATAGGGTTAGTGTTAAGGGTTACGGGTAGGTTTAGGGTTCAGGGTTAGTGTTAGCATTAGGGCTTAAGGTTAGGATTAGGCGGTAGGTTAGATTTAGGGTTAGATCTAGGCGTTAGGGTAAGGGCTAGCGTTAGGGTTAAGAGATAGGGTTAGGTTTAATGCTTAGGATTAGGGTTAGGGTTTGGGGTTAAAGTAAGTGTTAGGGGTTAGGTTTAAGGATCAAAGGTTAGTGTTATTTTTAGCTGTAGTGTTAGGGTTAGGGATAGGGGATCCCATTAGCATTAAGGGTCTTCCTTACTGTAGGGTTAAGGGTTAGGCTTAGAGTTAAAGGTTAAGGTTAGGGTCAGGGTTAAGATTTAGGGTGCGGGTTAACGGTTAAGGTAAAGGTTAAGCGTTAGGGTTAGGGATTAGTGATTAGGGTTTTTGGTTAGTGTTAGGGTTAGCGGTTAGGAGTTAGTGTTTTATGAAGGGGTATGGTTAGAATTAGGATTGGGGTTAGAGTTAGGGTGAGGTATAGGGGTTAGGTTTAGGGGTTAGTTTTAGGGTAAAAGGATAGGATTAGGGTTACGGGTTGGGCTTAGGTTTAGGGTTAAAGTTTACAGCTGGGGTTAGGGATAGGGTTCAGGGTTAGCTTTAGGGGTTCCGGTTAGGGTTAGGTGTTAGGTTAGTGTCAGGGTTAGGTCTAGTCGTGAGGGTAAGGTTTAGGGTTAGCTTTAAGAGCTAGGGTTAGGTTTAATGGTTAGGATTAGGATTAGGGTTAAGGGTTAGGGTAAGGCTTAGGGGTTAGGGTAAAGGGTTAGTGTCAAGGGTTAGGGTTTTTGATAGGCATAGCGTTGGGGTTATAAGTAAGGGTTACTGTCAGTGTTAGGGTTGTAGGTAGGGTTACGGTTAGGGTTAGCGGTTTAGAATTAGGGTTAGGGATTAGGTGTCACAGTGATGACTAGGAGATAGGGTTAGAATTATGGGATAGGGATTGTTCTCAGGAAATGGGTTTTGCATTAACGTTAGGATAAGAGGTTAAAGTTAGGCGCACGGTGAGGTTTACGTGTTAAGGGGAGAAATAGGAACAGGGTTGGGTGTTATGTTCAGGGTTAGGGTTATCTGTTAAAGGTATTGTTTATGCTTAGCGCACGGGCCCTGTCTGCATTAGGCGGGCGGGGGGAGTTTAGGGGGCTGGGATTGAACCCGGGAACCCACTCTATCATACTCTGGGTATGGGCCCATGGGTTTCATGCAGGACACAGTGGTAGAGCCTCCTTTCACGCATGGCATGGGAGGATTGCAGGCTTTCTAAACCCTAAGAAAGCAAGAAGTCTGAGAATTAGATTTAGGGTTAGATTATGGTTAGGGATAAGGATGAAGTTTAGTGTTAGGGTGAGGGCTTAGGGTTAGGGATTAGGGTTAGGGTTAAAGGTTACTCTTAGGTTTAACGGTTACACTTTGGTTTAGGGTTGAGGTTTACGGTTAGGGTTAAGATGAGGGGTTAGGGTTTGGTACAGGGTTAGGGTTAAGTGTTAGGTTTAGGGTTGAAGATTAGGATTAGGGTTAGGATTAAAGGTTAGCGTGAGAGTTAATGCTTAGTGTTAAGGTTAAGAGTTAGGGTTTAGGGTTAGGGTTAGGGTTAGGGTTAGTTTTAGGGTTAGAGTTATGTGCTATGGTTTGTGTTAGAGGTTAGGGTTAGGTTTACTGGTCACGGTTAGGGTTACATTTAGGGGGTAGCATTAGGGTTAGGGTTAGGGTTAAGGGATAGGATTAGGGTTAAGTGTGGGGCTTAGGGTTAGGGTTTAGTGTTAGGTTTATCATTAAGGATTAGGGTTAGAATCAGGGTTAAATGCTTGGGTGCGGGTAATGGTTAGGGTCAGGGTTAAGGTTCACGGATAGGGTTAGTGTTAAGGGTTACGGGTAGGTTTAGGGTTCAGGGTTAGTGTTAGGGTTAGTGCTTAAGGTTAGGATTAGGCGGTAGGTTAGATTTAGGGTTAGATCTAGGCGTTAGGGTAAGGGCTAGCGTTAGGGTTAAGAGATAGGGTTACGTTTAATGCTTAGGATTAGGGTTAGGGTTTGAGGTTAAAGTAAGTGTTAGGGGTTAGGTGTAAGGATACAAGGTTAGGGTTATTTTTAGCTGTAGTGTTAGGGTTAGGGATAAGGGATCCCATTAGCATTAAGGGTCTTCCTTACTGTAGGGTTAAGGGTTAGGCTTAGAGTTAAAGGTTAAGGTTAGGGTCAGTGTTAAGATTTAGGGTGAGGGTTAACGGTCAGGGTAAAGGTTAAGCGTTAGGGTTAGGGATTAGTGATTAGGGTTTTTGGTAAGTGTTAGGGTTAGCGGTTAGGCGTTAGTGTTTTATGAAGGGTATGGTTAGAATTAGGATTGGTGTTAGAGTTAGGGTGAGGTATAGGGGTTAGGTTTAGTGGTTAGTTTGAGGGTAAAAGGATAGGATTAGGGTTACGGGTTGGGCTTAGGTTTAGGGTTAAAGTTTACTGCTGGGGTTAGAGATAGGGTTCAGGGTTAGCTTTAGGGGTTCTGGTTAGGGTTAGGTGTTAGGTTAGTGTCAGGGTTAGGTCTAGTCGTGAGGGTAAGGTTTAGGGTTACCTTTAAGAGCTAGCGGTAGGTTTAATGGTTAGGATTAGGATTAGGGTTAAGGGTTAAGGTAAGGCTTAGGGGTTAGGGTGAAGGGTTAGGGTCAAGGCTTAGGGTTTTTGTTAGGCATAGCGTTGGGGTTAGAAGTAAGGGTTACTGTCAGTGTTAGGGTTGTAGGTAGGGTTACGGTTAGGGTTAGCGGTTTAGAATTAGGGTTAGGGATTAGGTGTCACAGTGATGACTAGGAGATAGGGTTAGAATTATGGGATAGGGGTTGTTCTCAGGAAATGGGTTATGCATTAACGTTAGGATAAGAGGTTAAAGTTAGGCGCACGGTGAGGTTTACGTGTTAAGGGGAGAAATAGGAACAGGGTTGGGTGTTATGTTCAGGGTTAGGGTTATCTGTTAAAGGTATTGTTTATGCTTAGCGCACGGGCCCTGTCTGCATTAGGCGGGCGGGGGGAGTTTAGGGGGCAGGGATTATACCCGGGAACCCACTCTATCATCCTCTGGGTATGGGCTCGTGGGTTTCATGCAGGACACAATGGTAGAGCCTCCTTTCACGCATGGCATGGGAGGATTGCAGGCTTTCTAAACTCTAAGAAAGCAAGAAGTCTGAGAATTGGATTTAGGGTTAGGATTCTGGTTAGGGTTAAGGATGAAGTTTAGTGTTAGGGTGAGGGCTTAGGGTTAGAGATTAGGGTTAGGGTTAAAGGTTACTCTTAAGTTTATCGGTTACCCTTTGGTTTAGGGTTGAGGTTTACGGTTAGGGTTAAGATGAGGGGTTAGGGTTTGGTACAGGGTTAGGGTTAAGTGTTAGGTTTAGGGTTGAAGATTAGGATTAGGGTTAGGATTAAAGGTTAGCGTGAGAGTTAACACTTAGGGTTAAGGTTAAGAGTTAGGGTTTAGGGTCAGGTTTAGGGTTAGTTTTAGGGTTAGAGTTATGTGCTATGGTTTGTGTTAGAGGTTAGGGTTAGGTTTACTGGTCACGGTTAGGGTTACTTTTAGGGGTTAGCATTAGGGTTAGTGTTAGGGTTAGGGTTAAGGGATAGGATTAAGGTTAAGTGTTGGGCTTAGGGTTAGGATTTAGTGTTAAGGTTAGCATTAAGGATTAGGGTTAGGGTCAGGGTTAAATGCTTGGGTGCGTGTAATGGTTAGGGTCAGGGTTTAGGTTCACGGATAGGGTTAGTGTTAAGGGTTACGGGTGGTTTTAGGGTTCAGAGTTACTGTTAGCATTAGGGCTTAAGGTTAGGATTAGGCGGTAGGTTAGATTTAGGGTCAGATCTAGGAGTTAGGGTAAGGGCTAGCGTTAGGGTTAAGAGATAGGGTTAGGTGTAAAGCTTAGGATTAGCTTTAGGGTTTGGGGTTAAAGTAAGTGTTAGGGGTTAGGTTTAAGGATCCAAGGTTAGGGTAATTTTTAGCTGTAGTGTTAGGGTTAGGGATAAGGGATCCCATTAGCATTAAGGGTCTTCCTTACTGTAGGGTTAAGGGTTAGGCTTAGAGTTAAAGGTTAAGGTTAGGGTCACTGTTAAGATTTAGGGTGAGGGTTAACGGTTAAGGTAAAGGTTAAGCGTTAGGGTTAGGGATTAATGATTAGGGTTTTTGGTTAGTGTTAGGGTTAGCGGTTAGGAGTTAGTGTTTTATGAAGGGGTATGGTTAGAATTAGGATTGGGGTTAGAGTCAGGGTGAGGTATAGGGGTTAGGTTTAGGGGTTAGTTTTAGGGTAAAAGGATAGGATTAGGGTTACGGGTTGGGCTTAGGTTTAGGGTTAAAGTTTACTGCTGGAGTTAGGGATAGGGTTCAGGGTTAGCTTTAGGGGTTCTGGTTAGGGTAAGGTGTTAGGTTAGTGTCAGGGTTAGGTCTAGTCGTGAGGGTAAGGTTTAGGGTTAGCTTTAAGAGCTAGGGTTAGGTTTAATGGTTAGGATTAGGAATAGGGTTAGCATTAAGGATTAGGGTTAGGGCAGGGTTAAATGCTTGGGTGCTTGTAATGGTTAGGGTCAGGGTTAAGGTTCACGGATAGTGTTAGTGTTAAGGGTTACGGGTAGGTTTAGGGTTCAGGGTTAGTGTTAGCATTAGGGCTTAATGTTAGGATTAGGCGGTAGGTTAGATTTAGGGTTAGATCTAGGCGTTAGGGTAAGGGCTAGCGTTAGGGTTAAGAGATAGGGTTAGGTTTAATGCTTAGGATTAGGGTTAGGGTTTGTGTTAGGTAGTGTTAGGTAAGTGTTAGGGGTTAGGTTTAAGGATCCAAGGTTAGGGTTATTTTTAGCTGTAGTGTTAGGGTTAGGGATAAGGGATCCCATTAGCATTAAGGGTCTTCCTTACTGTAGGGTTAAGGGTTAGGCTTAGAGTTAAAGGTTAAGGTTAGGGTCAGTGTTAAGATTTAGGGTAAGGGTTAACGGTCAGGGTAAAGGTTAAGCGTTAGGGTTAGGGATTAGTGATTAGGGTTTTTGGTTAGAGTTAGGGTTAGCGGTTAGAAGTTAGTGTTTTATGAAGGGGTATGGTTAGAATTAGGATTGGGTTTAGAGTTAGGGTGAGGTATAGGGGTTAGGTTAGGGGTTAGTTTTAGGGTAAAAGGATAGGATTAGGGTTACGGGTTGGGCTTAGGTTTAGGGTTAAAGTTTACTGCTAGGGTTAGGGATAGGGTTCAGGGTTAGCTTTAGGGGTTCTGGTTAGGGTTAGGTGTTAGTTTAGTGTCAGGGTTAGGTCTAGTCGTGAGGGTAAGGTTTAGGGTTAGCTTTAAGAGCTATTGTTAGGTTTAATGGTTAGGAATAGGATTCGGGTTAAGGGTTAGGGTAAGGCTTAGGGGTTAGGGTGAAGGGTTAGGGTCAAGGGTTAGGGTTTTTGTTAGGCATAGCGTTGGGGTTAGAAGTAAGGGTTACTGTGAGTGTTAGGGTTGTAGGTAGGGTTAGGTTAGGGTTAGCGGTTTAGAATTAGGGTTGGGGATTAGGTGTCACAGTGATGACTAGGAGATAGGGTTAGAATTATTGGATAGGGGTTGTTCTCAGGAAATGGGTTATGCATTAACGTTAGGATAAGAGGTTAAAGTTAGGCGCACGGTGAGGTTTACGTGTTAAGGGGAGAAATAGGAACAGGGTTGGGTGTTATGTTCAGGATTAGGGTTATCTGTTAAAGGTATTGTTTATGTTTAGCGCACAGGCCCTGTCTGCATTAGGCAGGCGGGGGGAGTTCAGGGGGCTGGGATTGTACCCGGGAACCCACTCTATCATACTCAGGGTATGGGCCCGTGGGTTTCATGCAGGACACAGTGGTAGAGCCTCCTTTCACGCATGGCATGGGAGGATTGCAGGCTTTCTAAACTCTAAGAAAGCAAGAAATCTGAGAATTAGATTTAGGGTTAGGATTATGGTTAGGGTTAAGGATGAAGTTTAGTGTTAGGGTGAGGGCTTAGGGTTAGGGCTTAGGGTTAGGGTTAAAGGTTACTCTTAGGTTTAACGGTTACACTTTGGTTTAGGGTTGAGGTTTACGGTTAGGTTTAAGATGAGGGGTTAGGGTTTGGTACAGGGTTAGGGTTAAGTGTTAGGTTTAGGGTTGAAGATTAGGATTAGGGTTAGGATTAAAGGTTAGCGTGAGAGTTAACGCTTAGGGTTAAGGTTAAGAGTTAGGGTTTAGGGTTAGGGTTAGTGTTAGGGTTAGGGTTAGTTTTAGGGTTAGAGTTATGTGCTATGGTTTGTGTTAGAGGTTAGGGTTAGGTTTACTGGTCACGGTTAGGGTTGCGTTTAGGGTGTAGCATTAGGGTTAGGGTTAGGGTTAAGGGATAGGATTAGGGATAAGTGTTGGGCTAAGGGTTAGGGTTTAGTGTTAGGGTTAGCATTAAGGATTAGGGTTAGGGTGAGGGTTAAATGCTTGGGTGCGGGTAATGGTTAGGGTCAGGGTTAAGGTTCACGGATAGGGTTAGTGTTAAGGGTTACGGGTAGGTTTAGGGTTCAGGGTTAGTGTTAGCATTAGGGCTTAAGGTTAGGATTAGGCAGTAGGTTAGATTTAGGGTTAGATCTAGGCGTTAGGGTAAGGGCTAGCGTTAGGGTTAAGAGATAGCGTTAGGTTTAATGCTTAGGATTAGGGTTAGGGTTTGGGGTTAAAGTAAGTGTTAGGGGTTAGATTTAAGGATCCAAGGTTAGGGTTATTTTTAGCTGTAGTGTTAGGGCTAGGGATAAGGGATCCCATTAGCATTAAGGGTCTTCCTTACTGTAGGGTTAAGGGTTAGGCTTAGAGTTAAAGGTTAAGGTTAGGGTCAGTGTTAAGATTTAGGGTGAGGGTTAAAGGTTAGGGTAAAGGTTAAGCGTTAGGTTTAGGGATTAGTGATTAGGGATTTTGGTTAGTGTTAGGGTTAGCGGTTAGGAGTTAGTGTTTTATGAAGGGGTATGGTTAGAATTAGAATTGGGTTTAGAGTTAGGGTGAGGTATAGGGGTTAGGTTTCGGGGTTAGTTTTAGGGTAAAAGGATAGGATTAGGGTTACGGGTTGGGCTTAGGTTTAGGGTTAAAGTTTACTGCTTGGGTTAGGGATAGGGTTCAGGGTTAGCTTTAGGGGTTCTGGTTAGGGTTAGGTGTTAGGTTAGTGTCAGGGTTAGGTCTAGTCGTGAGGGTAAGGTTTAGGGTTAGCTTTAAGAGCTAGGGTTAGGTTTAATGGTTAGGATTAGGATTAGGGTTAAGGGTTAGGGTAAGGCTAGGGGTTAGGGTGAAGGGTTAGGGTCAAGGGTTAGGGTTTCTGTTAGGCATAGCGTTGGGGTTAGAAGTAAGGGTTACTGTCAGTGTCAGGGTTGTAAGTAGGGTTACGGTTAGGGTTAGCGGTTTAGAATTAGGGTTAGGGATTAGGTGTCACAGTGATGACTAGGAGATAGGGTTAGAATTATGGCATAGGGGTTGTTCTCAGGAAATGGGTTATGCATTAACGTTAGGATAAGAGGTTAAAGTTAGGCGCACGGTGAGGTTTACGTGTTAAGGGGAGAAATAGGAACAGGGTTGGGTGTTATGTTCAGGGTTAGGGTTATCTGTTAAAGGTATTGTTTATGCTTATCGCACAGGCCCTGTCTGCATTAGGCGGGCGGGGGGAGTTTAGGGGGCTGGGATTGTACCCGGGAACCCACTCTATCATACTCTGGGTATGGGCCCGTGGGTTTCATGCAGGACACAGTGGTAGAGCCTCCTTTCACGCATGGCATGGGAGGATTGCAGGCTTTCTAAACTCTAAGAAAGCAAGAAGTCTGAGAATTAGATATAGGGTTAGGATTCTGGTTAGGGTTAAGGATGAAGTTTAGTGTTAGGGTGAGGGCTTAGGATTAGGGATTAGGGTTAGGGTTAAAGGTTACTCTTAGGTTTAACGGTTACACTTTGGTTTAGGGTTGAGGTTTACGGTTAGGGTTAAGATGAGGGGTTAGGGTTTGGTACAGGGTTAGGGTTAAGTGTTAGGTTTAGGGTTGAAGATTAGGATTAGGGTTAGGATTAAAGGTTAGCGTGAGAGTTAACGCTTAGGGTTTAGGTTAAGAGCTAGGGTTTAGTGTTAGGGTTAGTGTTAGGGTTAGGGTTAGTTTTAGGGTTAGAGTTATGTGCTATGGTTTGTGTTAGAGGTTAGGGTTAGGTTTACTGGTCACGGTTAGGGTTACGTTTAGGGGGTAGCATTAGGGTTAGGGTTAGGGTTAAGGGATAGGATTAGGGATAAGTGTTGGGCTTAGGGTTAGGGTTTAGTGTTAGGGTTAGCATTAAGGATTAGGGTTAGGGTGAGGGTTAAATGCTTGGGTGCGTGTAATGGTTAGGGTCAGGGTTAAGGTTCACGGATAGGGTTAGTGTTAAGGGTTACGGGTAGGTTTAGGGTTCAGGGTTAGTGTTAGCATTCGGGCTTAAGGTTAGGATTAGGCGGTAGGTTAGATTTAGGGTTAGATCTAGGCGTTAGGGTAAGGGCTACCGTTAGGGTTAAGAGATAGGGTTAGGTTTAATGCTTAGGTTTAGGGTTAGGGTTTGGGGTTAAAGTAAGTGTTAGGGGTTAGGTTTAAGGATCCAAGGTTAGGGTAATTTTTAGCTGTAGTGTTAGGGTTAGGGATAAGGGATCCCATTAGCATTAAGGGTCTTCCTTACTGTAGGGTTAAGGGTTAGGCTTAGAGTTAAAGGTTAAGGTTAGGGTCAGTGTTAAGATTTAGGGTGAGGGTTAACGGTTAGGGTAAAGGTTAAGCGTTAGGGTTAGGGATTAGTGATTAGGGTTTTTGGTTAGTGTTAGGGTTAGCGGTTAGGAGTTAGTGTTTTATGAAGGGGTATGGTTAGAATTAGGATTGGGGTTAGAGTTAGGGTGAGGTATAGGGGTTAGGTTTAGGGGTTAGTTTTAGGGTAAAAGGATAGGATTAGGGTTACGGGTTGGGCTTAGGTTTAGGGTTAAAGTTTACTGCTAGGGTTAGGGATAGGGTTCAGGGTTAGCTTTAGGGGTTCTGGTTAGGGTTAGGTGTTAGGTTAGTGTCAGGGTTAGTTCTAGTCGTGAGGGTAAGGTTTAGGGTTAGCTTTAAGAGCTAGGGTTAGGTTTAATGGTTAGGATTAGGATTAGGGTTAAGGGTGAGGGTAAGGCTTAGGGGTTAGGGTGAAGGGTTAGGGTCAAGGGTTAGGGTTTTTGTTAGGCATAGCGTTGGGGTTAGAAGTAAGGGTTACTGTCAGTGTTAGGGCTGTAGGTAGGGTTACGGTTAGGGTTAGCGGTTTAGAATTAGGGTTAGGGATTAGGTGTCACAGTGATGACTAGGAGATAGGGTTAGAATTATGGGATAGGGGTTGTTCTCAGAAAATGGGTTATGCATTAACGTTAGGATAAGAGGTTAAAGTTAGGCACACGGTGAGGTTTACGTGTTAAGGGGAGAAATAGGAACAAGGTTGGGTGTTATGTTCAGGGTTAGGGTTATCTGTTAAAGGTATTGTTTATGCTTAGCGCACAGGCCCTGTCTGCATTAGGCGGGCGGGGGGAGTTTAGGGGGCTGGGATTGTACCCGGGAACCCACTCTATCATACTCTGTGTATGGGCCCGTGGGTTTCATGCAGGAAACAGGGGTAGAGCCTCCTTTCACGCATGGCATGGGAGGATTGCAGGCTTTCTAAACTCTAAGAAAGCAAAAGTCTGAGAATTAGATTTAGGGTTAGGATTCTGGTTAGGGTTAAGGATGAAGTTTAGTGTTAGGGTGAGGGCTTAGGTTTAGGGAATAGGGTTAGGGTTAAAGGTTACTCTTAGGTTTAACGGTTACACTTTGGTTTAGGGTTGAGGTTTACGGTTAGGGTTAAGATGAGGGGTTAGGGTTTGGTACAGGGTTAGGGTTAAGTGTTAGGTTTAGGGTTGAAGATTAGGATTAGGGTTAGGATTAAAGGTTAGCGTGAGAGTTAACGCTTAGGGTTAAGGTTCAGAGCTAGGGTTTAGGGTTAGGTTTAGGGTTAGGGTTAGTTTTAGGGTTAGTGTTATGTGCTATGGTTTGTGTTAGAGGTTAGGGTTAGGTTTAGTGGTCACGGTTAGGCTTACGATTAGGGGGGTAGCATTAGGGTTAGGGTTAGGGTTAAGGGATAGGATTAGGGATAAGTGTTGTGCTTAGGGTTAGGGTTTAGTGTTAGGGTTAGCATTAAGGATTAGGGTTAGGGTCAGGGTTAAATGCTTGGGTGCGGGTAATGGTTAGGGTCAGGGTTAAGGTTCACGGATAGGGTTAGTGTTAAGGGTTACGGGTAGGTTTAGGGTTCAGGGTTAGTGTTAGCATTAGGGCTTAAGGTTAGGATTAGGTGGTAGGTTAGATTTAGGGTTAGATCTAGGCGTTAGGGTAAGGGCTAGCGTTAGGGTTAAGAGATAGGGTTAGGTTTAATGCTTAGGATTAGGTTTAGGGTTTGGGGTTAAAGTAAGTGTTAGGGGTTAGGTTTAAGGATCCAAGGTTAGGGTTATTTTTAGCTGTAGTGTTAGGGTTAGGGATAAGGGATCCCATTAGCATTAAGGGTCTTCCTTACTGTAGGGTTAAGGGTTAGGCTTAGAGTTAAAGGTTAAGTTTAGGGTCAGTGTTAAGATTTAGGGTGAGGGTTAACAGTTAGGGTAAAGGTTAAGCATTAGGGTTAGGGATTAGTGATTAGGGTTTTTGGTTAGTGTTAGGGTTAGCGGTTAGGAGTTAGTGTTTTATGAAGGGGTATGGTTAGAATTAGGATTGGGGTTAGAGTTAGGGTGAGGTATAGGGGTTAGGTTTAGGGGTTAGTTTTAGGGTAAAAGGATAGGATTAGGGTTACGGGTTGGGCTTAGGATTAGGGTTAAAGTTTACTGCTGGGGTTAGGGATAGGGTTCAGGGTTAGCTTTAGGGGTTCTGGTTAGGGTTAGGTGTTAGGTTAGTGTCAGGGTTAGGTCTAGTCGTGAGGGTAAGGTTTAGGGTTAGCTTTAAGAGCTAGGGTTAGGTTTAATGGTTAGGATTAGGATTAGGGTTAAGGGTTAGGGTAAGGCTTAGGGGTTAGGGTGAAGGGTTGGGGTCAAGGGTTAGGGTTTTTGTTAGGCATAGCGTTGGGGTTAGAAGTAAGGGTTACTGTCAGTGTTAGGGTTGTAAGTAGGGTTACGGTTAGGGTTAGCGGTTTAGAATTAGGGTTAGGGATTAGGTGTCACAGTGATGACTAGGAGATAGGGTTAGAATTATGGGATAGGGGTTGTTCTCAGGAAATGGGTTATGCATTAACGTTAGGATAAGAGGTTAAAGTTAGGCGCACGGTGAGGTTTACGAGTTAAGGGGAGAAATAGGATCAGGGTTGGGTGTTATGTTCAGGGTTAGGGTTATCTGTTAAAGCTATTGTTTATGCTTAGCGCACGGGCCCTGTCTGCATTAGGCGGGTGGGAGGAGTTTAGGGGGCTGGGATTATACCCGGGAACCCACTCTATCATACTCTGGGTATGGGCCCATGGATTTCATGCAGGACACAGGGGTAGAGCCTCCTTTCACGCATGGCATGGGAGGATTGCAGGCTTTCTAAACTCTAAGAAAGCAAGAAGTCTGAGAATTAGATTTAGGGTTAGGATTCTGGTTAGGGTTAAGGATGAAGTTTAGTGTTAGGGTGAGGGCTTAGGGTTAGGGATTAGGGTTAGGTTAAAGGTTCCTCTTAGGTTTAACGCTTACACTTTGGTTTAGGGTTGAGGTTTACGGTTAGGGTTAAGATGAGGGGTTAGGGTTTGGTACAGGGTTAGGGTTAAGTGTTAGGTTTAGGGTTGAAGATTAGGATTAGGGTTAGGATTAAAGGTTAGCGTGAGAGTTAACGCTTAGGTTTAAGGTTAAGTGTTAGGGTTTAGGGTTTAGGGTTAGGGTTAGGGTTAGTTTTAGGGTTAGAGTTATGTGCTATTTTTTGTGTTAGAGGTTAGGGTTAGGTTTACTGGTTACGGTTAGGGTTACGTTTAGGGGGTAGCATTAGGGTTAGGGTTAGGGTTAGGGTTAAGGGATAGGATTAGGGTTAAGTGTTGGGCTTAGGGTTAGGGTTTAGTGTTAAGGTTACCATTAAGGATTAGGGTTAGGGTCAGGGATAAATGCTTGGGTGCGGGTAATGTTTAGGGTCAGGGTTTAGGTTCACGGATAGGGTTAGTGTTCAGGGTTACGGGTAGGTTTAGGGTTCAGGGTTAGTGTTAGCATAAGGGCTTAAGGTCAGGATTAGGCGGTAGGTTAGATTTAGGGTTAGATCTAGGCGTTAGGGTAAGGGCTAGCGTTAGGGTTAAGAGATAGGGTTAGGTTTAATGCTTAGGATTAAGGTTAGGGTTTGGGGTTAAAGTAAGTGTTAGGGGTTAGGTTTAAGGATCCAAGGTTAGGGTTATTTTTAGCTGTAGTGTTAGGGTTAGGGATAAGGGATCCCATTAGCATTAAGGGTCTTCCTTACTCTAGGGTTAAGGGTTAGGCTTAGAGTTAAAGGTTAAGGTTAGTGTCAGGGTTAAGATTTAGGGTGAGGGTTAACGGTTAGGGTAAAGGTTAAGCGTTAGGGTTAGGGATTAGTGATTAGGGTTTTTGGTTAGTGTTAGGGTTAGCGGTTAGGAGTTAGTGTTTTATGAAGGGGTATGGTTAGAATTAGGATTGGGGTTAGAGTTAGGGTGAGGTACAGGGGTTAGGTTTCGGGGTTAGTTTTAGGGTAAAAGGATAGGATTAGGGTTACGGGTTGGGCTTAGGTTTAGGGTTAAAGTTTACTGCTGGGGTTAGGGATAGGGTTCAGGGTTAGCTTTAGGGGTTCTGGTTAGGGTTAGGTGTTAGGTTAGTGTCAGGGTTAGGTCTAGTCGTGAGGGTAAGGTTTAGGGTTAGCTTTAAGAGCTAGGGTTAGGTTTAATGGTTAGGATTAGGATTAGGGTTAAGGGTTAGGGTAAGGCTTAGGGGTTAGGGTGAAGGGTTGGGGTCAAGGGTTAGGGTTTTTGTTAGGCATAGCGTTGGGGTTAGAAGTAAGGGTTACTGTCAGTGTTAGGGTTGTAGTTAGGGTTACGGTTAGGGTTAGCGGTTTAGAATTAGGATTAGGGATTAGGTGTCACAGTGATGACTAGGAGATAGGGTTAGAATTATGGGATAGGGGTTGTTCTCAGGAAATGGGTTATGCATTAACGTTAGGATAAGAGGTTAAAGTTAGGCGCACGGTGAGGTTTACGTGTTAAGGGGAGAAATAGGAACAGGGTTGGGTGTTATGTTCAGTGTTATGGTTATCTGTTAAAGGTATTGTTTATGCTTAGCGCACGGGCCCTGTCTGCATTAGGCTGGCGGGGGGAGTTTAGGGGGCTGGGATTGTACCCGGGAACCCACTCTATCATACTCTGGGTATGGGCCCGTGGCTTTCATGCAGAACACAGTGGTAGAGCCTCCTTTCACGCATGGCATGGGAGGATTGCAGGCTTTCTAAACTCTAAGAAAGCAAGAAGTCTGAGAATTAGATTTAGGGTTAGGATTCTGGTTAGGGTTAAGGATGAAGTTTAGTGTTAGGGTGAGGGCTTAGGGTTAGGGAATAGGGTTAGGGTTAAAGGTTACTCTTAGGTTTAACGGTTACACTTTGGTTTAGGGTTGAGGTTTACGGTGAGGGTTAAGATGAGGGGTTAGGGTTTGGTACAGGATTAGGGTTAAGTGTTAGGTTTAGGGTTGAAGATTAGGACTAGGGTTAGGATTAAAGGTTACCGTGAGAGTTAACGCTTAGGGTTTAGGTTCAGAGTTAGGGTTTGGGTTAGGGTTAGGGTTAGGGTTAGGGTTAGTTTTAGGGTTAGAGTTATGTGCTATGGTTTGTCTTAGAGGTTAGGGTTAGGTTTACTGGTCACGGATAGGGTTACGTTTAGGGGGTAGCATTAGGGTTAGGGTTAGGGTTAAGGGATAGGATTAGGGATAAGTGTTGGGCTTAGGGTTAGGGTTTAGTGTTAGGGTTAGCATTAAGGATTAGGGTTAGGGTGAGGGTTAAATGCTTGGGTGCGGGTAATGGTTAGGGTCAGGGTTAAGGTTCACGGATAGGGTTAGTGTTAAGGGTTCCGGGTAGGTTTAGGGTTCAGGGTTAGTGTTAGCATTAGGGCTTAAGGTTAGGATTAGGCGGTAGGTTAGATTTAGGGTTAGATCTAGGCGTTAGGGTAAGGGCTAGCGTTAGGGTTAAGAGATAGGTTTAGGTTTAATGCTTAGGATTAGGGTTAGGGTTTGGGGTTAAGTAAGTGTTAGGGGTCAGGTTTAAGGATCCAAGGTTAGGGTTATTTTTAGCTGCAGTGTTAGGGTTAGACATAAGGGATCCCATTAGCATTAAGGGTCTTCCTTACTGTAGGGTTAAGGGTTAGGCTTAGAGTTAAAGGTTAAGGTTAGGGTCAGTGTTAAGATTTAGGGTGAGGGTTAACGGTTAGGGTAAAGGTTAAGTGTTAGGGTTAGGGATTAGTGATTGGGGTTTTTGGTTAGTGTTAGGGTTAGCGGTTAGGAGTTAGTGTTTTATGAAGGGGTATGGTTAGAATTAGGATTGGGGTTAGAGTTAGGGTGAGGTATAGGGGTTAGGTTTAGGGGTTAGTTTTAGGGTAAAAGGATAGGATTAGGGTTACGGGTTGGGCTTAGGTTTAGGGTTAAAGTTCACTGCTGGGGTTAGGGATAGGGTTCAGGGTTAGCTTTAGGGGTTCTGGTTAGGGTTAGGTGTTAGGTTAGTGTCAGGGTTACGTCTAGTCGTGAGGGTAAGGTTTAGGGTTAGCTTTAAGAGCTAGGGTTAGGTTTAATGGTTAGGATTAGGATTAGGGTTAAGGGTTAGGGTAAGTCTTAGGGGTTAGGGTGAAGGGTTAGGGTCAAGGGTTAGGGTTTTTATTAGGCATAGCGTTGGGGTTAGAAGTAAGGGTTACTGTCAGTGTTAGGGTTGTAGGTAGGGTTACGGTTAGGGTTAGCGGTTTAGAATTAGGGTTAGGGATTAGGTGTCACAGTGATGACTAGGAGATAGGGTTAGAATTATGGGATAGGGGTTGTTCTCAGGAAATGGGTTATGCATTAACGTTAGGATAAGAGGTTAAAGTTAGGCGCACGGTGAGGTTTACGTGTTAAGGGGAGAAATAGGAACAGGGTTGGGTGTTATGTTCAGGGTTATGGTTATCTGTTAAAGGTATTGTTTATGCTTAGCGCACGGGCCCTGTCTGCATTAGGCTGGCGGGGGGAGTTTAGGGGGCTGGGATTGTACCCGGGAACCCACTCTATCATACTCTGGGTATGGGCCCGTGGGTTTCATGCAGAACACAGTGGTAGAGCCTCCTTTCACGCATGGCATGGGAGGATTGCAGGCTTTCTAAACTCTAAGAAAGCAAGAAGTCTGAGAATTAGATTTAGGGTTAGGATTCTGGTTAGGGTTAAGGATGAAGTTTAGTGTTAGGGTGAGGGCTTAGGGTTAGGGAATAGGGTTAGGGTTAAAGTTTACTCTTAGGTTTAACGGTTACACTTTGGTTTAGGGTTGAGGTTTACGGTTAGGGTTAAGATGAGGGGTTAGGGTTTGGTACAGGATTAGGGTTAAGTGTTAGGTTTAGGGTTGAAGATTAGGACTAGGGTTAGGATTAAAGGTTACCGTGAGAGTTAACGCTTAGGGTTTAGGTTCAGAGTTAGGGTTTGGGTTAGGGTTAGGGTTAGGGTTAGGGTTAGTTTTAGGGTTAGAGTTATGTGCTATGGTTTGTGTTAGAGGTTAGGGTTAGGTTTACTGGTCACGGATAGGGTTACGTTTAGGGGGTAGCATTAGGGTTAGGGTTAGGGTTAAGGGATAGGATTAGGGATAAGTGTTGGGCTTAGGGTTAGGGTTTAGTGTTAGGGTTAGCATTAAGGATTTGGGTTAGGGTCAGGGTTAAATGCTTGGGTGTGGGTAATGGTTAGGGTCAGGATTAAGGTTCACGGATAGGGTTAGTGTTAAGGGTTCCGGGTAGGTTTAGGGTTCAGGGTTAGTGCTAGCATTAGAGCTTAAGGTTAGGATTAGGCGGTAGGTTAGATTTAGGGTTAGATCTAGGCGTTAGGGTAAGGGCTAGCGTTAGGGTTAAGAGATAGGTTTAGGTTTAATGCTTAGGATTAGGGTTAGGGTTTGGGGTTAAGTAAGAGTTAGGGGTCAGGTTTAAGGATCCAAGGTTAGGGTTATTTTTAGCTGCAGTGTTAGGGTTAGACATAAGGGATCCCATTAGCATTAAGGGTCTTCCTTACTGTAGGGTTAAGGGTTAGGCTTAGAGTTAAAGGTTAAGGTTAGGGTCAGTGTTAAGATTTAGGGTGAGGGTTAACGGTTAGGGTAAAGGTTAAGTGTTAGGGTTAGGGATTAGTGATTGGGGTTTTTGGTTAGTGTTATGGTTAGCGGTTAGGAGTTAGTGTTTTATGAAGGGGTATGGTTAGAATTAGGATTGGGGTTAGAGTTAGGGTGAGGTATAGGGGTTAGGTTTAGGGGTTAGTTTTAGGGTAAAAGGATAGGATTAGGGTTACGGGTTGGGCTTAGGTTTAGGGTTAAAGTTCACTGCTGGGGTTAGGGATAGGGTTCAGGGTTAGCTTTAGGGGTTCTGGTTAGGGTTAGGTGTTAGGTTAGTGTCAGGGTTACGTCTAGTCGTGAGGGTAAGGTTTAGGGTTAGCTTTAAGAGCTAGGGTTAGGTTTAATGGTTAGGATTAGGATTAGGGTTAAGGGTTAGGGTAAGGCTTAGGGGTTAGGGTGAAGGGTTAGGGTCAAGGGTTAGGGTTTTTATTAGGCATAGCGTTGGGGTTAGAAGTAAGGGTTACTGTCAGTGTTAGGGTTGTAGGTAGGGTTACGGTTAGGGTTAGCGGTTTAGAATTAGGGTTAGGGATTAGGTGTCACAGTGATGACTAGGAGATAGGGTTAGAATTATGGGATAGGGGTTGTTCTCAGGAAATCGGTTATGCATTAACGTTAGGATAAGAGGTTAAAGTTAGGCGCACGGTGAGGTTTACGTGTTAAGGGGAGAAATAGGAACAGGGTTGGGTGTTATGTTCAGGGTTAGGGTTATCTGTTAAAGGTATTGTTTATGCTTATCGCACGGGCCCTGTCTGCATTAGGCGGGCGGGGGGAGTTTAGGGGGCTGGGATTGTACCCGGGAACCCACTCTATCATACTCTGGGTATGGGCCCGTCTGTTTCATGCAGGACACAGTGGTAGAGCCGCCTTTCACGCATGGCAAGGGAGGATTGCAGGGTTTCTAAACTCTAAGAAAGCAAGAAGTCTGAGAATTAGATTTAGGGTTAGATTATGGTTAGGGTTAAGGATGAAGTTTAGTGTTACGGTGAGGGCTTAGGGTTAGGGATTAGGGTTAGGGTTAAAGTTTACTCTTAGGTTTAACGGTTACACTTTGGTTTAGGGTTGAGGTTTACGGTTAGGGTTAAGATGAGGGGTTAGGGTTTGGTACAGGGTTAGGGTTAAGTGTTAGGTTTAGGGTTGAAGATTAGGATTAGGGTTAGGATTAAAGGTTAGCGCGAGAGTTAACGCTTAGAGATAAGGTTAAGAGTTAGGGTTTAGGGTTAGTTTTAGGGTTAGAGTTATGTGCAATGGTTTGTGTTAGAGGTTAGGGTTAGGTTTACTGGTCACGGTTAGGGTTACGTTTAGGGGGTATCATTAGGGTTATGGTTAGGGTTAGGGTTAAGGGATAGGATTAGGGTTAAGTGTTGGGCTTAGGGTTAGAGTTTAGTGTTAAGTTTACCATTAAGTATTAGGGTTAGGGTCACGGTTAAATGCTTGGGTGCGGGTAATGTTTAGGGTCAGGGTTTAGGTTCACGGATAGGGTTAGTGTTAAGGGATACGGGTAGGTTTAGGGTTCAGGGTTAGTGTTAGCATTAGAGCTTAAGGTTAGGATTAGGCGGTAGGTTAGATTTAGGGTTAGATCTAGGCGATAGGGTAAGGGCTAGCGTTAGGGTTAAGAGATAGCGTTAGGTTTAATGCTTAGGATTACGGTTAGGGTTTGGGGTTAAAGTAAGTGTTAGGGGTTAGGTTTAAGGATTCAAGGTTAGGGTTATTTTTAGCTGTAGTGTTAGGGTTAGGGATAAGGGATCCCATTAGCATTAAGGGTCTTCCTTACTGTAGGGTTAAGGGTTAGACGTAGAGTTAAAGGTTAAGGTTAGTGTCAGGGTTAAGATTTAGGGTGAGGGTTATCGGTTAGGGTAAAGGTTAAGCGTTAGGTTTAGGGATTAGTGATTAGGGTTTTTGGTTAGGGTTAGGGTTAGGGTTAGTGTTAGGGTTAGCGGTTAGGAGTTAGTGTTTTATGAATGGGTATGGTTAGAATTAGGATTGGGGTTAGAGTTAGGTTGAGGTATAGGGGTTAGGTTTCGGGGTTAGTTTTAGGGTAAAAGGATAGGATTAGGGTTACGGGTTGGGCTTAGGTTTAGGGTTAAAATTTACTGCTTGGGTTAGGGATAGGGTTCAGGGTTAGCTTTAGGGGTTCTGTTTAGGGTTAGGTGTTAGGTTAGTGTCAGGGTTAGGTCTAGTCGTGAGGGTAAGGTTTAGGGTTAGCTTTAAGAGTTAGGGTTACGTTTAATGGTTAAGATTAGGATTAGGGTTAAGGGTTAGGGTAAGTCTTAGGGGTTAGGGTGAAGGGTTAGGGTCAAGGGTTAGGGTTTTTGTTAGGCATAGCGTTGGGGTTAGAAGTAAGGGTTACTGTCAGTGTTAGGGTTGTAGGTAGGGTTACGGTTAGGGTTAGCGGTTTAGAATTAGGGTTAGGGATTAGGTGTCACAGTGAGGACTAGGAGATAGGGTTAGAATTATGGGATAGGGGTTGTTCTCAGGAAATGGGTTATGCATTAACGTTAGCATAAGAGGTTAAAGTTAGGCGCACGGTGAGGTTTACGTGTTAAGGGGAGAAATAGGAACAGGGTTCGGTGTTATGTTCAGGGTTAGGGTTATCTGTTAAAGGTATTGTTTATGCTTAGCGCACGGGCCCTGTCTGCATTAGGCGGGCGGGGGGAGTTTAGGGGGCTGGGTTTGTACCCGGGAACCCACTCTATCATACTCTGGGTATGGGCCCATGGGTTTCATGCAGGACACAGTGGTAGAGCCTCCTTTCACGCATGGCATGGGAGGATTGCAGGCTTTCTAAACTCTAAGAAAGCAAGAAGTCTGAGAATTAGATTTAGGGTTAGGATTCTGGTTAGGGTTAAGGATGAAGTTTAGTGTTAGGGTGAGGGCTTAGGGTTAGGTATTAGGGTTAGGGTTAAAGGTTACTCTTAGGTTTAACGGATACACTTTGGTTTAGGGTTGAGGTTTACGGTTAGGGTTAAGATGAGGGGTTAGGGTTTGGTACAGGGTTAGGGTTAAGTGTTAGGTTTAGGGTTGAAGATTAGGATTAGGGTTAGGATTAAAGGTTAGCGTGAGAGTTAAGGCTTAGGGTTAATGTTAAGGGTTAGGGTTTAGGGTTAGGTTTAGGGTTAGTTTTAGGGTTAGAGTTATGTGCTATGGTTTGTGTTAGAGGTTAGGGTTAGATTTACTGGTCACGGTTAGGGTTACGTTTAGGGGTTAACATTAGGGTTAGGGTTAGGGTTAGGGTTAAGGGATAGGATTAGGGTTAAGTGTTGGGCTTAGGGTTAGGGTTTAGTGTTAAGGTTAGCTTTAAGGATTAGGGTTAGGGTCAGTGTTAAATGCTTGGGTGCGGGTAATGGTTAGGGTCAGGGTTCAGGTTCACGGATAGGGTTAGTGTTAAGGGTTACGGGTAGGTTTAGGGTTCAGGGTTAGTGTTAGCATTAGTGCTTAAGGTTAGGATAAGGCGGTAGGTTAGATTTAGGGTTAGATCTAGGCGTTAGGGTAAGAGTTAGCGTTATGGTTAAGAGATAGGGTTAGGTTTAATGCTTAGGATTAGGGTTAGGGTTTGGGGTTAAAGTAAGTGTTAGGGGTTAGGTTTAAGGATCAAAGGTTAGGGTTATTTTTAGCTGTAGTGTTAGGGTTAGGGATAAGGGATCCCATTAGCATTAAGGGTCTTTCTTACTGTAGGGTTAAGGGTTAGGCTTAGAGTTAAAGGTTAAGGTTAGGGTCAGGGTTAAGATTTAGGGTGAGGGTTAACGGTTAGGGTAAATGTTAAGCGTTAGTGTTAGGGATTAGTGATTAGGGTTTTTGGTTAGTGTTAGGGTTAGCGGTTAGGAGTTAGTGTTTTATGAAGGGGTATGGTTAGAATTAGGATTGGGGTTAGAGTTAGGGTGAGGTATAGGGGTTAGGTTTAGGGGTTAGTTTTAGGGTAAAAGGATAGGATTAGAGTTACGGGTTGGGCTTAGGTTTAGGGTTAAAGTTTACCGCTAGGGTTAGGGATAGGGTTCAGGGTTAGCTTTAGGGGTTCTGGTTAGGGTTAGGTGTTAGGTTAGTGTCAGGGTTAGGTCTAGTCGTGAGGGTAAGGTTTAGGGTTAGCTTTAAGAGCTAGGGTTAGGTTTAATGGTTAGGATTAGGATTAGGGTTAAGGGTTAGGGTAAGGCTTAGGGGTTAGGGTGAAGGGTTAGCGTCAAGGGTTAGGGTTTTTGTTAGGCATAGCGTTAGGGTTAGAAGTAAGGGTTACTGGCAGTGTTAGGGTTGTAGGTAGGGTTACGGTTAGGGTTAGCGGTTTAGAATTAGGGTTAGGGATTAGGTGTCACAGTGAGGACTAGGAGATAGGGTTAGAATTATGGGATGGGGTTGTTCTCAGGAAATGGTTTATGCATTAACGTTAGGATAAGAGGTTAAAGTTAGGCGCAGGGTGAGGTTTACCTCTTAAGGGGAGAAATAGCAACAGGGTTCGGTGTTATGTTCAGGGTTAGGGTTATCTGTTAAAGGTATTGTTTATGCTTAGCGCACGGGCCCTGTCTGCATTAGGCGGGCGGGGGGAGTTTAGGGGGCTGGGATTGTACCCGGGAACCCACTCTATCATACTCTGGGTATGGGCCCGTGGGTTTCATGCAGGACACAGTGGTAGAGCCTCCTTTCACGCATGGCATGGGAGGATTGCAAGCTTTCTAAACTCTAAGAAAGCAAGAAGTCTGAGAATTCGATTTAGGGTTAGGATTCTGGTTAGGGTTAAGGATGAAGTTTAGTGTTAGGGTGAGGGCTTAGGGTTAGGGAATAGGGTTAGGGTTAAAGGTTACTCTTAGGTTTAACGGTTACACTTTGGTTTAGGAATGAGGTTTAAGGTTAGGGTTAAGATGAGGGGTTAGGGTTTGGTACAGGGTTAGGGTTAAGTGTTAGGTTTAGGGTTGAAGATTAGGATTAGAGTTAGGATTAAAGGTTAGCGTGAGAGTTAACGCTTAGGGTTAAGGTTAAGAGTTAGGGTTTAGGGTTAGGGTTAGGGTTAGTTTTAGGGTTAGAGTTAGGTGCTATGCTTTGTGTTAGAGGTTAGGGTTAGGTTTACTGGTCATGGTTAGGGTTACGTTTAGGGGTTAGCATTAGGGTTAGGGTTAGGGTTAAGGGATAGGATTAGGGTTAAGTGCTGGGCTTAGGGTTAGGGTTTAGTGTTAAGGTTAGCATTAAGGATTAGTGTTAGGGTCAGGGTTAAATGCTTGGGTGCTGGTAATGTTTAGGGTCAGGGTTAAGGTTCACGGATAGGGTTAGTGTTAAGGGTTACGGGTAGGTTTAGGGTTCAGGGTTAGTGTTAGCATTAAGGCTTAAGGTTAGGATTAGGCGGTAGGTTAGATTTAGGGTTAGATATAGGCCTTAGGGTAAGGGCTAGCGTTAGGGTTAAGAGATAGGGTTAGGTTTAATGCTTAGGATTAGGGTTAGGGTTTGGGGTTAAAGTAAGTGTTAGGGGTTAGGTTTAAGGATCCAAGGTTAGGGTTATTTTTAGCTGTAGTGTTAGGGTTAGGGATAAGGGATCCCATTAGCATTAAGGGTCTTCCTTACTGTTTTTTTAAGGGATAGGCTTAGAGTTAAAGGTTAAGGTTAGGGTCAGTGTTAAGATTTAGGGTGAGGGTTAACGGTTAGGGTAAAGGTTAAGCATTAGGGTTAGAGATTAGTGATTAGGGTTTTTGGTTAGTGTTAGGGTTAGCGGTTAGGAGTTAGTGTTTTATGAAGGGGTATGGTTAGAATTAGGATTGGGGTTAGAGTTAGGGTGAGGTATAGGGGTTAGGTTTAGGGGTTAGTTTTAGGGTAAAAGGATAGGATTAGGGTTACGGGTTGGGCTTAGGTTTAGGGTTAAAGTTTACTGCTAGGGTTAGGGATAGGGTTCAGGGTTAGCTTTAGGGGTTCTGGTTAGGGTTAGGTGTTAGGTTAGTGTCAGGGTTAGGTCTAGTCGTGAGGGTAATGTTTAGGTTTAGCTTTAAGAGCTGGGGTTAGGTTTAACGGTTAGGATTAGGATTAGGGTTAAGGGTTAGGGTAAGGCTTAGGGGTTAGGGTGACGGGTTAGGGTCAAGGGTTAGGGTTTTTGTTAGGCATAGCGTTGGGGTTAGAAGTAAGGGTTACTGTCAGTGTTAGGGTTGTAGGTAGGGTTACGGTTAGGGTTAGCGGTTTAGAATTAGGGTTAGGGATTAGGTGTCACAGTGATGACTAGGAGATAGGGTTATAATTATGGGATAGGGGTTGTTCTCAGGAAATGGGTTATGCATTAACGTTAGGATAAGAGGATAAAGTTAGGCGCACGGTGAGGTTTACGTGTTAAGGGGAGAAATAGGAACAGGGTTGGGTGTTATGTTCAGGGTTAGGGTTATCTGTTAAAGGTATTGTTTATGCTTAGCGCACAAGCCCTGTCTGCATTAGGCGGGAGGGGGGAGTTTAGAGGGCTGGGATTGAACCCGGGAACCCACTCTATCATACTCTGGGTATGGGCCCATGGGTTTCATGCAGGACACAGTGGTAGAGCCTCCTTTCACGCATGGCATGGGAGGATTGCAGGCTTTCTAAACTCTAAGAAAGCAAGAAGTCTGAGAATTAGATTAGGGTTAGATTCTGGTTAGGGTTAAGGATGAAGTTTAGTGTTAGGGTGAGGGCTTAGGGTTAGGGATTAGGGTTAGGGTTAAAGGTTATTCTTAGGTTTAACGGTTACACTTTGGTTTAGGGTTGAGTTTTACGGTTAGGGTTAAGATGAGGGGTTAGGGTTTAGTACAGGGTTAGGGTTAAGTGTTAAGTTTAGGGTTGAAGATTAGGATTAGGGATAGGATTAAAGGTTAGCGTGAGAGTTAACGCTTAGGGTTAAGGTTAAGAGTTAGGGTTTAGGGTTAGGGTTAGGGTTAGTTTTAGGGTTAGAGTTATGTGCTATGGTTTGTGTTAGAGGTTAGGGTTAGGTTTACTGGTGACGGTTAGGGTTATATTTAGGGGGTAGCATTAGGGTTAGGGTTAGGGTTAAGGGATAGGATTAGGGATAAGTGTTGGGCTTAGGGTTAGGGTTTAGTGTTAGGTTTATCATTAAGGATTAGGGTTAGAATCAGGGTTAAATGCTGGGGTGCGGGTAATGGTTAGGGTCAGGGTTAAGGTTCACGGATAGGGTTAGTGTTAAGGGTTACGGGTAGGTTTAGGGTTCAGGGTTAGTGTTAGCATTAGGGCTTAAGGTTAGGATTAGGCGGTAGGTTAGATTTAGGGTTAGATCTAGGCGTTAGGGTAAGGGCTAGCGTTAGGGTTAAGAGATAGGGTTAGGTTTAATGCTTAGGATTAGGGTTAGGGTTTGGGGTTAAAGTAAGTGTTAGGGGTTAGGTTTAAGGATCAAAGGTTAGAGTTATTTTTAGCTGTAGTGTTAGGGTTAGGGATAAGGGATCCCATTAGCATTAAGGGTCTTCCTTACTGTAGGGTTAAGGGTTAGGCTTAGAGTTAAAGGTTAAGGTTAGGGTCAGGGTTAAGATTTAGGGTGCGGGTTAACGGTTAAGGTAAAGGTTAAGCGTTAAGGTTAGGGATTAGTGATTAGGGTTTTTGGTTAATGTTAGGGTTAGCGGTTAGGAGTTAGTGTTTTATGAAGGGTATTGATAGAATTAGGATTGGGGTTAGAGTTAGGGTGAGATATAGGGGTTAGGTTTAGGGGTTAGTTTTAGGGTAAAAGGATAGGATTAGGGTTACGGGTTGGGCTTAGGTTTAGGGTTAAAGTTTACAGCTGGGGTTAGGGATAGGGTTCAGGGTTAGCTTTAGGGTTTCTGGTTAGGGTTAGGTGTTAGGTTAGTGTCAGCGTTAGGTCTAGTCGTGAGGGTAAGGTTTAGGGTTAGCTTTAAGAGCTAGGGTTAGGTTTAATGGTTAGGATTAGGATTATGGTTAAGGGTTAGGGTAAGGCTTAGGGGTTAGGGTAAAGGGTTAGGGTCAAGGGTTAGGGTTTTTGTTAGGCATAGCGTTGGGGTTATAAGTAAGGGTTACTGTCAGTGTTAGGGTTGTAGGTAGGGTTACGGTTAGGGTTAGCGGTTTAGAATTAGGGTTAGGGATTAGGTGTCACAGTGATGACTAGGAGATAGGGTTAGAATTATGGGATAGGGATTGTTCTCAGGAAATCGGTTTTGCATTAACGTTAGGATAAGAGGTTAAAGTTAGGCGCACGGTGAGGTTTACGTGTTAAGGGGAGAAATAGGAACAGGGTTGGGTGTTATGTTCAGGGTTAGGGTTATCTGTTAAAGGTATTGTTTATGCTTAGCGCACGGGCCCTGTCTGCATTAGCCGGGCGGGGGGAGTTTAGGGGGCTGGGATTGAACCCGGAACCCACTCTATCATACTCTGGTTATGGGCCCATGGGTTTCATGCAGGACACAGTGGTAGAGCCACCTTTCACGCATGGCATGGGAGGATTGCAGGCTTTCTAAACCCTAAGAAAGCAAGAAGTCTGAGAATTAGATTTAGGGTTAGATTATGGTTAGGGATAAGGATGAAGTTTAGTGTTAGGGTGAGGGCTTAGGGTTAGGGATTAGGGTTAGGGTTAAAGGTTACTCTTAGGTTTAACGGTTACACTTTGGTTTAGGGTTGAGGTTTACGGTTAGGGTTAAGATGAGGGGTTAGGGTTTGGTACAGGGTTAGGGTTAAGTGTTAGGTTTAGGGTTGAAGATTAGGATTAGGGTTAGGATTAAAGGTTAGCGTGAGAGTTAATGCTTAGTGTTAAGGTTAAGAGTTAGGGTTTAGGGTTAGGGTTAGGGTTAGGGTTAGTTTTAGGGTTAGAGTTATGTGCTATGGTTTGTGTTAGAGGTTAGGGTTAGGTTTACTGGTCACGGTTAGGGTTACGTTTAGGGGGTAGCATTAGGGTTAGGGTTAGGGTTAAGGGATAGGATTAGGGTTAAGTGTTGGGCTTAGGGTTAGGGTTTAGTGTTAGGTTTATCATTAAGGATTAGGGTTAGAATCAGGGTTAAATGCTTGGGTGCGGGTAATGGTTAGGGTCAGGGTTAAGGTTCACGGATAGGGTTAGTGTTAAGGGTTACGGGTAGGTTTAGGGTTCAGGGTTAGTGTTAGGGTTAGTGCTTAAGGTTAGGATTAGGCGGTAGGTTAGATTTAGGGTTAGATCTAGGCGTTAGGGTAAGGGCTAGAGTTAGGGTTAAGAGATAGGGTTACGTTTAATGCTTAGGATTAGGGTTAGGGTTTGAGGTTAAAGTAAGTGTTAGGGGTTAGGTGTAAGGATCCAAGGTTAGGGTTATTTTTAGCTGTAGTGTTAGGGTTAGGGATAAGGGATCCCATTAGCATTAAGGGTATTCCTTACTGTAGGGTTAAGGGTTAGGCTTAGAGTTAAAGGTTAAGGTTAGGGTCAGTGTTAAGATTTAGGGTGAGGGTTAACGGTCAGGGTAAAGGTTAAGCGTTAGGGTTAGGGATTAGTGATTAGGGTTTTTGGTTAGTGTTAGGGTTAGCGGTTAGGCGTTAGTGTTTTATGAAGGGTATGGTTAGAATTAGGATTGGTGTTAGAGTTAGGGTGAGGTATAGGGGTTAGGTTTAGTGGTTAGTTTGAGGGTAAAAGGATAGGATTAGGGTTACGGGTTGGGCTTAGGTTTAGGGTTAAAGTTTACTGCTGGGGTTAGAGATAGGGTTCAGGGTTAGCTTTAGGGGTTCTGGTTAGGGTTAGGTGTTAGGTTAGTGTCAGGGTTAGGTCTAGTCGTGAGGGTAAGGTTTAGGGTTAGCTTTAAGAGCTAGCGGTAGGTTTAATGGTTAGGATTAGGATTAGGGTTAAGGGTTAAGGTAAGGCTTAGGGGTTAGGGTGAAGGGTTAGGGTCAAGGGTTAGGGTTTTTGTTAGGCATAGCGTTGGGGTTAGAAGTAAGGGTTACTGTCAGTGTTAGGGTTGTAGGTAGGGTTACGGTTAGGGTTAGCGGTTTAGAATTAGGGTTAGGGATTAGCTGTCACAGTGATGACTAGGAGATAGGGTTAGAATTATGGGATATGGGTTGTTCTCAGGAAATGGGTTATGCATTAACGTTAGGATAAGAGGTTAAAGTTAGGCGCACGGTGAGGTTTACGTGTTAAGGGGAGAAATAGGAACAGGGTTGGGTGTTATGTTCAGGGTTAGGGTTATCTGTTAAAGGTATTGTTTATGCTTAGCGCACGGGCCCTGTCTGCATTAGGCGGGCGGGGGGAGTTTAGGGGGCAGGGATTGTACCCGGGAACCCACTCTATCATCCTCTGGGTATGGGCCCGTGGGTTTCATGCAGGACACAGTTGTAGAGCCTCCTTTCACGCATGGCATGGAAGGATTGCAGGCTTTCTAAACTCTAAGAAAGCAAGAAGTCTGAGAATTAGATTTAGGGTTAGGATTCTGGTTAGGGTTAAGGATGAAGTTTAGTGTTAGGGTGAGGGCTTAGGGTTAGAGATTAGGGTTAGGGTTAAAGGTTACTCTTAAGTTTATCGGTTACCCTTTGGTTTAGGGTTGAGGTTTACGGTTAGGGTTAAGATGAGGGGTTAGGGTTTGGTACAGGGTTAGGGTTAAGTGTTAGGTTTAGGGTTGAAGATTAGGATTAGGGTTAGGATTAAAGGTTAGCGTGAGAGTTAACACTTAGGGTTAAGGTTAAGAGTTAGGGTTTAGGGTCAGGGTTAGGGTTAGTTTTAGGGTTAGAGTTATGTGCTATGGTTTGTGTTAGAGGTTAGGGTTAGGTTTACTGGTCACGGTTAGGGTTACGTTTAGGGGTTAGCATTAGGGTTCGTGTTAGGGTTAGGGTTAAGGGATAGGATTAGGGTTAAGTGTTGGGCTTAGGGTTAGGGTTTAGTGTTAAGGTTAGCATTAAGGATTAGTGTTAGGGTCAGGGTTAAATGCTTGGGTGCGGGTAATGGTTAGGGTCAGGGTTTAGGTTCACGGATAGGGTTAGTGTTAAGGGTTACGGGTGGTTTTAGGGTTCAGAGTTAGTGTTAGCATTAGGGCTTAAGGTTAGGATTAGGCGGTAGGTTAGATTTAGGGTTAGATCTAGGCGTTAGGGTAAGGGCTAGCGTTAGGGTTAAGAGATAGGGTTAGGTGTAAAGCTTAGGATTAGCTTTAGGGTTTGGGGTTAAAGTAAGTGTTAGGGGTTAGGTTTAAGGATCCAAGGTTAGGGTAATTTTTAGCTGTAGTGTTAGGGTTAGGGATAAGGGATCCCATTAGCATTAAGGGTCTTCCTTACTGTAGGGTTAAGGGTTAGGCTTAGAGTTAAAGGTTAAGGTTAGGGTATCTGTTAAGATTTAGGGTGAGGGTTAACGGTTAAGGTAAAGGTTAAGCGTTAGGGTTAGGGATTAGTGATTAGGGTTTTTGGTTAGTGTTAGGGTTAGCGGTTAGGAGTTAGTGTTTTATGAAGGGGTATGGTTAGAATTAGGATTGGGGTTAGAGTTAGGGTGAGGTATAGGGGTTAGGTTTAGGGGTTAGTTTTAGGGTAAAAGGATAGGATTAGGGTTACGGGTTGGGCTTAGGTTTAGGGTTAAAGTTTACTGCTGGAGTTAGGGATAGGGTTCAGGGTTAGCTTTAGGGGTTCTGGTTAGGGTAAGGTGTTAGGTTAGTGTCAGTGTTAGGTCTAGTCGTGAGGGTAAGGTTTAGGGTTAGCTTTAAGAGCTAGGGTTAGGTTTAATGGTTAGGATTAGGATTAGGGTTAAGGGTTAGGGTTAGCATTAAGGATTAGGGTTAGGGCAGGGTTAAATGCTTGGGTGCTTGTAATGGTTAGGGTCAGGGTTAAGGTTCACGGATAGTGTTAGTGTTAAGGGTTACGGGTAGGTTTAGGGTTCAGTGTTAGTGTTAGCATTAGGGCTTAATGTTAGGATTAGGCGGTAAGTTAGATTTAGGGTTAGATCTAGGCGTTAGGGTAAGGGCTAGCGTTAGGGTTAAGAGATAGGTTTAGGTTTAATGCTTAGGATTAGGGTTAGGGTTTGGGGTTAAAGTAAGTGTTAGGGGTTTGGTTTAAGGATCCAAGGTTAGGGTTATTTTTAGCTGTAGTGTTAGGGTTAGGGATAAGGGATCCCATTAGCATTAAGGGTCTTCCTTACTGTAGGGTTAAGGGTTAGGCTTAGAGTTAAAGGTTAAGGTTAGGGTCAGTGTTAAGATTTAGGGTAAGGGTTAACGGTCAGGGTAAAGGTTAAGCGTTAGGGTTAGGGATTAGTGATTAGGGTTTTTGGTTAGTGTTAGGGTTAGCGGTTAGGAGTTAGTGTTTTATGAAGGGGTATGGTTAGAATTAGGATTGGGTTTAGAGTTAGGGTGAGGTATAGGGGTTAGGTTAGGGGTTAGTTTTAGGGTAAAAGGATAGGATTAGGGTTACGGGTTGGGCTTAGGTTTAGGGTTAAAGTTTACTGCTAGGGTTAGGGATAGGGTTCAGGGTTAGCTTTAGGGGTTCTGGTTAGGGTTAGGTGTTAGGTTAGTGTCAGGGTTAGGTCTAGTCGTGAGGGTAAGGTTTAGGGTTAGCTTTAAGAGCTAATGTTAGGTTTAATGGTTAGGATTAGGATTCGGGTTAAGGGTTAGGGTAAGGCTTAGGGGTTAGGGTGAAGGGTTAGGGTCAAGGGTTAGGGTTTTTGTTAGGCATAGCGTTGGGGTTAGAAGTAAGGGTTACTGTCAGTGTTAGGGTTGTAGGTAGGGTTAGGTTAGGGTTAGCGGTTTAGAATTAGGGTTGGCGATTAGGTGTCACAGTGATGACTAGGAGATAGGGTTAGAATTATGGGATAGGGGTTGTTCTCAGGAAATGGGTTATGCATTAACGTTAGGATAAGAGGTTAAAGTTAGGCGCACGGTGAGGTTTACGTGTTAAGGGGAGAAATAGGAACAGGGTTGGGTGTTATGTTCAGGATTAGGGTTATCTGTTAAAGGTATTGTTTATGTTTAGCGCACAGGCCCTGTCTGCATTAGGCAGGCGGAGGGAGTTCAGGGGGCTGGGATTGTACCCGGGAACCCACTCTATCATACTCTGGGTATGGGCCCGTGGGTTTCATGCAGGACACAGTGGTAGAGCCTCCTTTCACGCATGGCATGGGAGGATTGCAGGCTTTCTAAACTCTAAGAAAGCAAGAAATCTGAGAATTAGATTTAGGGTTAGGATTCTGGTTAGGGTTAAGGATGAAGTTTAGTGTTAGGGTGAGGGCTTAGGGTTAGGGATTAGGGTTAGGGTTAAAGGTTACTCTTAGGTTTAACGGTTACACTTTGGTTTAGGGTTGAGGTTTACGGTTAGGGTTAAGATGAGGGGTTAGGGTTTGGTACAGGGTTAGGGTTAAGTGTTAGGTTTAGGGTTGAAGATTAGGATTAGGGTTAGGATTAAAGGTTAGCGTGAGAGTTAACGCTTAGGGTTAAGGTTAACAGTTAGGGTTTAGGGTTAGGGTTAGTGTTAGGGTTAGGGTTAGTTTTAGGGTTATAGTTATGTGCTATGGTTTGTGTTAGAGTTTAGCGTTAGGTTTACTGGTCACGGTTAGGGTTGCGTTTAGGGTGTAGCATTAGGGTTAGGGTTAGGGTTAAGGGATAGGATTAGGGATAAGTGTTGGGCTTAGGGTTAGGGTTTAGTGTTAGGGTTAGCATTAAGGATTAGGGTTAGGGTCAGGGTTAAATGCTTGGGTGCGGGTAATCGTTAGGGTCAGGGTTAAGGTTCACGGATAGGGTTATTGTTAAGGGTTACGGGTAGCTTTAGGGTTCAGGGTTACTGTTAGCATTAGGGCTTAAGGTTAGGATTAGGCGGTAGGTTAGATTTAGGGTTAGATCTAGGCGTTAGGGTAAGGGCTAGCGTTAGGGTTAAGAGATAGGGTTAGGTTTAATGCTTAGGATTAGGGTTAGGGTTTGGGGTTAAAGTAAGTGTTAGGGGTTAGATTTAAGGATCCAAGGTTAGGGTTATTTTTAGCTGTAGTGTTAGGGCTAGGGATAAGGGATCCCATTAGCATTAAGGGTCTTCCTTACTGTAGGGTTAAGGGTTAGGCTTAGAGTTAAAGGTTAAGGTTAGGGTCAGTGTTAAGATTTAGGGTGAGGGTTAACGGTTAGGGTAAAGGTTAAGCGTTAGGGTTAGGGATTAGTGATTAGGGTTTTTGGTTAGTGTTAGGGTTAGCGGTTAGGAGTTAGTGTTTTATGAAGGGGTATGGTTAGAATTAGGATTGGGGTTAGAGTTAGGGTGAGGTATAGGGGTTAGGTTTCGGGTTTAGTTTTAGGTTAAAAGGATAGGATTAGGGTTACGGGTTGGGCTTAGGTTTAGGGTTAAAGTTTACTGCTTGGGTTAGGGATAGGGTTCAGGGTTAGCTTTAGGGGTTCTGGTTAAGGTTAGGTGTTAGGTTAGTGTCAGGGTTAGGTCTAGTCGTGAGGGTAAGGTTTAGGGTTAGCTTTAAGAGCTAGGGTTAGGTTTAATGGTTAGGATTAGGATTAGGGTTAAGGGTTAGGGTAAGGCTAGGGGTTAGGGTGAAGGGTTAGGGTCAAGGGTTAGGGTTTCTGTTAGGCATAGCGTTGGGGTTAGAAGTAAGGGTTACTGTCAGTGTTAGGGTTGTAGGTAGGGTTACGGTTAGGGTTAGCGGTTTAGAATTAGGGTTAGGGATTAGGTGTCACAGTGATGACTAGGAGATAGGGTTAGAATTATGGGATAGGGGTTGTTCTCAGGAAATGGGTTATGCATTAACGTTAGGATAAGAGGTTAAAGTTAGGCGCACGGTGAGGGTTACGTGTTAAGGGGAGAAATAGGAACAGGGTTGGGTGTTATGTTCAGGGTTAGGGTTATCTGTTAAAGGTATTGTTTATGCTTATCGCACGGGCCCTGTCTGCATTAGGCGGGCGGGAGGAGTTTAGGGGGCTGGGATTGTACCCGGGAACCCACTCTATCATACTCTGGGTATGGGCCCGTGGGTTTCATGCAGGACACAGTGGTAGAGCCTCCTTTCACGCATGGCATGGGAGGATTGCAGGCTTTCTAAACTCTAAGAAAGCAAGAAGTCTGAGAATTAGATTTAGGGTTAGGATTCTGGTTAGGGTTAAGGATGAAGTTTAGTGTTAGGGTGAGGGCTTAGGGTTAGGGATTAGGGTTAGGGTTAAAGGTTACTCTTAGGTTTAACGGTTACACTTTGGTTTAGGGTTGAGGTTTACGGTTAGGGTTAAGATGAGGGGTTAGGGTTTGGTACAGGGTTGGGGTTAAGTGTTAGGTTTAGGGTTGAAGATTAGGATTAGGGTTAGGATTAAAGGTTAGCGTGAGAGTTAACGCTTAGGGTTTAGGTTAGGAGCTAGGGTTTAGTGTTAGGGTTAGTGTTAGGGTTAGGGTTAGTTTTAGGGTTAGAGTTATGTGCTATGGTTTGTGTTAGAGGTTAGGGTTAGGTTTACTGGTCACGGTTAGGGTTATGTTTAGGGGGTAGCATTAGGGTTAGGGTTAGGGTTAAGGGATAGGATTAGGGATAAGTGTTGGGCTTAGGGTTAGGGTTTAGTGTTAGGGTTAGCATTAAGGATTAGGGTTAGGGTCAGGGTTAAATGCTTGGGTGCGGGTAATGGTTAGGGTCAGGGTTAAGGTTCACGGATAGGGTTAGTGTTAAGGGTTACGGGTAGGTTTAGGGTTCAGGGTTAGTGTTAGCATTCGGGCTTAAGGTTAGGATTAGGCGGTAGGTTAGATTTAGGGTTAGATCTAGGCGTTAGGGTAAGGGCTACCGTTAGGGTTAAGAGATAGGTTTAGGTTTAATGCTTAGGATTAGGGTTAGGGTTTGGGGTTAAAGTAAGTGTTAGGGGTTAGGTTTAAGGATCCAAGGTTAGGGTTATTTTTAGCTGTAGTGTTAGGGTTAGGGATAGGGGATCCCATTAGCATTAAGGGTCTTCCTTACTGTAGGGTTAAGGGTTAGACTTAGAGTTAAAGGTTAAGGTTAGGGTCAGTGTTAAGATTTAGGGTGAGGGTTAACGGTTAGGGTAAAGGTTAAGCTTTAGGGTTAGGGATTAGTGATTAGGGTTTTTGGTTAGTGTTAGGGTTAGCGGTTAGGAGTTAGTGTTTTATGAAGGGGTATGGTTAGAATTACGATTGGGGTTAGAGTTAGGGTGAGGTATAGGGGTTAGGTTTAGGGGTTAGTTTTAGGGTAAAAGGATAGGATTAGGGTTACGGGTTGGGCTTAGGTTTAGGGTTAAAGTTTACTGCTGGGGTTAGGGATAGGGTTCAGGGTTAGCTTTAGGGGTTCTGGTTAGGGTTAGGTGTTAGGTTAGTGTCAGGGTTAGGTCTAGTCGTGAGGGTAAGGTTTAGGGTTAGCTTTAAGAGCTAGGGTTAGGTTTAATGGTTAGCATTAGGATTAGGGTTAAGGGTTAGGGTAAGGCTTAGGGGTTAGGGTGAAGGGTTAGGGTCAAGGGTTAGGGTTTTTGTTAGGCATAGCGTTGGGGTTAGAAGTAAGGGTTACTGTCAGTGTTAGGGCCGTAGGTAGGGTTACGGATAGGGTTAGCGGTTTAGAATTAGGGTTAGGGATTAGGTGTCACAGTGATGACTAGGAGATAGGGTTAGAATTATGGGATAGGGGTTGTTCTCAGGAAATGGGTTATGCATTAACGTTAGGATAAGAGGTTAAAGTTAGGCACATGGTGAGGTTTACGTGTTAAGGGGAGAAATAGGAACAGGGTTGGGTGTTATGTTCAGGGTTAGGTTTATCTGTTAAAGGTATTGTTTATGCTTAGCGCACGGGCCCTGTCTGCATTAGGCGGGCGGGGGGAGTTTAGGGGGCTGGGATTGTACCCGGGAACCCACTCTATCATACTCTGTGTATGGGCCCGTGGGTTTCATGCAGGACACAGTGGTAGAGCCTCCTTTCACGCATGGCATGGGAGGATTGCAGGCTTTCTAAACTCTAAGAAAGCAAAAGTCTGAGAATTAGATTTAGGGTTAGGATTCTGGTTAGGGTTAAGGATGAAGTTTAGTGTTAGGGTGAGGGCTTAGGTTTAGGGAATAGGGTTAGGGTTAAAGGTTACTCTTAGGTTTAACGGTTACACTTTGGTTTAGGGTTGAGGTTTACGGTTAGGGTTAAGATGAGGGGTTAGGGTTTGGTACAGGGTTAGGGTTAAGTGTTAGGTTTAGGGTTGAAGATTAGGATTAGGGTTAGGATTAAAGGTTAGCGTGAGAGTTGACGCTTAGTGTTAAGGTTCAGAGCTAGGGTTTAGGGTTAGGTTTAGGGTTAGGGTTAGTTTTAGGGTTAGTGTTATGTGCTATGGTTTGTGTTAGAGGTTAGGGTTAGATTTACTGGTCACGGTTAGGCTTACGATTAGGGGGGTAGCATTAGGGTTAGGGTTAGGGTTAAGGGATAGGATTAGGGATAAGTGTTGTGCTTAGGGTTAGGGTTTAGTGTTAGGGTTAGCATTAAGGATTAGGGTTAGGGTCAGGGTTAAATGCTTGGGTGCGGGTAATGGTTAGGGTCAGGGTTAAGGTTCACGGATAGGGTTAGTGTTAAGGGTTACGGGTAGGTTTAGGGTTCAGGGTTAGTGTTAGCATTAGGGCTTAAGGTTAGGATTAGGCGGTAGGTTAGATTTAGGGTTAGATCTAGGCGTTAGGGTAAGGGCTAGCGTTAGGGTTAAGAGATAGGGTTAGGTTTAATGCTTAGGATTAGGGTTAGGGTTTGGGGTTAAAGTAAGTGTTAGGGGTTAGGTTTAAGTATCCAAGGTTACGGTTATTTTTAGCTGTAGTGTTAGGGTTAGGGATAAGGGATCCCATTAGCATTAAGGGTCTTCCTTACTGTAGGGTTAAGGGTTAGACTTAGAGTTAAAGGTTAAGGTTAGGGTCAGTGTTAAGATTTAGGGTGAGGGTTAACAATTAGGGTAAAGGTTAAGCATTAGGGTTAGGGATTAGTGATTAGGGTTTTTGGTTAGTGTTAGGGTTAGCGGTTAGGAGTTAGTGTTTTATGAATGGGTATGGTTAGAATTAGGATTGGGGTTAGAGTTAGGGTGAGGTATAGGGGTTAGGTTTAGGGGTTAGTTTTAGGGTAAAAGGATAGTATTAGGGTTACGGGTTGGGCTTAGGATTAGGGTTAAAGTTTACTGCTGGGGTTAGGGATAGGGTTCAGGGTTAGCTTTAGGGGTTCTGGTTAGGGTTAGGTGTTAGGTTAGTGTCAGGGTTAGGTCTAGTCGTGAGGGTAAGGTTTAGGGTTAGCTTTAAGAGCTAGGGTTCGGTTTAATGGTTAGGATTAGTTTTAGGGTTAAGGGTTAGGGTAAGGCTTAGGGGTTAGGGTGAAGGGTTGGGGTCAAGGGTTAGGGTTTTTGTTAGGCATAGCGTTGGGGTTAGAAGTAAGGGTTACTGTCAGTGTTAGGGTTGTAAGTAGGGTTACGGTTAGGGTTAGCGGTTTAGAATTAGGGTTAGGGATTAGGTGTCACAGTGATGACTAGGAGATAGGGTTAGAATTATGGGATAGGGGTTGTTCTCAGGAAATGGGTTATGCATTAACGTTAGGATAAGAGGTTAAAGTTAGGCGCACGGTGAGGTTTACGTGTTAAGGGGAGAAATAGGAACAGGGTTGGGTGTTATGTTCAGGGTTAGGGTTATCTGTTAAAGGTATTGTTTATGCTTAGCGAACGGGCCCTGTCTGCATTAGGCGGGCGGGGGGAGTTTAAGGGGCTGGGATTGTACCCGGGAACCCACTCTATCATACTCTGGGTATGGGCCCGTGGGTTTCATGCAGGACACAGTGGTAGAGCCTCCTTTCACGCATGGCATGGGAGGATTGCAGGCTTTCTAAACTCTAAGAAAGCAAGAAGTCTGAGAATTAGATTTAGGGTTAGGATTCTGGTTAGGGTTAAGGATGAAGTTTAGTGTTAGGGTGAGGGCTTAGGGTTAGGGAATAGGGTTAGGGTTAAAGGTTACTCTTAGGTTTAACGGTTACACTTTGGTTTAGGGTTGAGGTTTACGGTTAGGGTTAAGATGAGGGGTTAGGGTTTGGTACAGGGTTAGGGTTAAGTGTTAGGTTTAGGGTTGAAGATTAGGATTAGGGTTAGGATTAAAGGTTAGCATGATAGTTAACGCTTAGGGTTTAGGTTAAGAGTTAGGGTTTAGGTTTAGGGTTAGGGTTAGTTTTAGGGTTAGAGTTATGTGCTATGGTTTGTGTTAGAGGTTAGGGTTAGGTTTACTGGTCACGGATAGGGTTACGTTTAGGGGGTAGCATTAGGGTTAGGGTTAGGTTTAAGGGATAGGTTTAGGGATAAGTGTTGGGCTTAGGGTTAGGGTTTAGTGTTAGGGTTAGCATTAAGGATTAGGGTTAGGGTCAGGGTTAAATGCTTGGGTGCGGGTAATGGTTAGGGTCAGGGTTAAGGTTCACGGATAGGGTTAGTGTTAAGGGTTACGGGTAGGTTTAGGGTTCAGGGTTAGTGTTAGCATTAGGGCTTAAGGTTAGGATTAGGCAGTAGGTTAGATTTAGGGTTAGATCTAGGCGTTAGGGTAAGGGCTAGCATTAGGGTTAAGAGATAGGGTTAGGTTTAATGCTTAGGATTAGGGTTAGGGTTTGGGGTTAAAGTAAGTGTTAGGGGTCAGGTTTAAGGATCCAAGGTTAGGGTTATTTTTAGCTGTAGTGTTAGGGTTAGGGATAAGGGATCCCATTAGCATTAAGGGTCTTCCTTACTGAAGGGTTAAGGGTTAGGCATAGAGTTAAAGGTTAAGGTTAGGGTCAGTGTTAAGATTTAGGGTGAGGGTTAACGGTTAGGGTAAAGGTTAAGCCTTAGGGTTAGGGATTAGTGATTAGGGTTTTTGGTCAGTGTTAGGGTTAGCGGTTAGGAGTTAGTGATTTATGAAGGGGTATGGTTAGAATTAGGATTGGGGTTAGAGTTAGGGTGAGGTATAGGGGTTAGGTTTAGGGGTTAGTTTTAGGGTAAAAGGATAGGATTAGGGTTACGGGTTGGGCTTAGGTTTAGGGTTAAAGTTTACTGCTGGGGTTAGGGATAGGGTTCAGGGTTAGCTTTAGGGGTTCTGGGTGGGTTAGGTGTTAGGTTAGTGTCAGGGTTAGGTCTAGTCGTGAGGGTAAGGTTTAGGGTTAGCTTTAAGAGCTAGGGTTAGGTTTAATGGTTAGGATTAGTTTTAGGGTCAAGGGTTAGGGTAAGGCTTAGGGGTTAGGGTGAAGGGTTGGCGTCAAGGGTTAGGGTTTTTGTTAGGCATAGCGTTGGGTTTAGAAGTAAGGGTTACTGTCAGTGTTAGGGTTGTAGGTAGGGTTAAGGTTAGGTTTAGCGGTTTAGAATTAGGGTTAGGGATTAGGTGTCACAGTGATGACTAGGAGATAGGGTTAGAATTATGGGATATGGGTTGTTCTCAGGAAATGGGTTATGCATTAACGTTAGGATAAGAGGTTAAAGTTAGGCGCACGGTGAGGGTTACGTGTTAAGGGGAGAAATAGGAACAGGGTTGGGTGTTATGTTCAGGGTTAGGGTTATCTGTTAAATGTATTGTTTATGCTTAGCGCACGGGCCCTGTCTGCATTAGGCGGGCAGGGGGAGTTTAGGGGGCTGGGATTGTACCCGGGAACCCACTCTATCATACTCTGGGTATGGGCCCGTGGTTTTCATGCAGGACACAGTGGTAGAGCTGCCTTTCACGCATGGCAAGGGAGGATTGCAGGGTTTCTAAACTCTAAGAAAGCAAGAAGTCTGAGAATTAGATTTAGGGTTAGGATTCTGGTTAGGGTTAAGGATGAAGTTTAGTGTTAGGGTGAGGGCTTAGGGTTAGGGAATAGGGTTAGGGTTAAAGGTTACTCTTAGGTTTAACGGTTACACTTTGGTTTAGGGTTGAGGTTTACGGTTAGGGTTAAGATGAGGGGTTAGGGTTTGGTACAGGGTTAGGGTTAAGTGTTAGGTTTAGGGTTGAAGATTAGGATTAGGGTTAGGATTAAAGGTTAGCGTGAGAGTTAACGCTTAGGGTTTAGGTTAAGAGTTAGGGTTTAGGTTTAGGGTTAGGGTTAGGGTTAGTTTTAGGGTTAGAGTTATGTGCTATGATTTGTGTTAGAGGTTAGGGATAGGTTTAGTGGTCACGGATAGGGTTACGTTTAGGGGGTAGCATTAGGGTTAGGGTTAGGGTTAAGGGATAGGATTAGGGATAAGTGTTGGGCTTAGGGTTAGGGTTTAGTGTTAGGGTTAGCATTAAGGATTAGGGTTAGGGTCAGGGTTAAATGCTTGGGTGCGGGTAATGGTTAGGGTCAGGGTTAAGGTTCACGGATAGGGTTAGTGTTAAGGGTTACGGGTAGGTTTAGGGTTCAGGGTTAGTGTTAGCATTAGGGCTTAAGGTTAGGATTAGGCGGTAGGTTAGATTTAGGGTTAGATCTAGGCGTTAAGGTAAGGGCTAGCGTTAGGGTTAAGAGATAGGGTTAGGTTTAATGCTTAGGATTAGGGTTAGGGTTTGGGGTTAAAGTAAGTGTTAGGGGTCAGGTTTAAGGATCCAAGGTTAGGGTTATTTTTAGCTGTAGTGTTAGGGTTAGGGATAAGGGATCCCATTAGCATTAAGGGTCTTCCTTACTGAAGGGTTAAGGGTTAGGCTTAGAGTTAAAGGTTAAGGTTAGGGTCAGTGTTAAGATTTAGGGTGAGGGTTAACGGTTAGGGTAAAGGTTAAGCGTTAGGGTTAGGGATTAGTGATTAGGGTTTTTGGTTAGTGTTAGGGTTAGCGGTTAGGAGTTAGTGTTTTATGAAGGGGTATGGTTAGAATTAGGATTGGGGTTAGAGTTAGGGTGAGGTATAGGGGTTAGGTTTCGGGGTTAGTTTTAGGGTAAAAGGATAGGATTAGGGTTACGGGTTGGGCTTAGGTTTAGGGTCAAAGTTTACTGCTGGGGTTAGGGATAGGGTTCAGGGTTACCTTTAGGGGTTCTGGTTAGGGTTAGGTGTTAGGTTATTGTCAGGGTTAGGTCTAGTCGTGAGGGTAAGGTTTAGGGTTAGCTTTAAGAGCTAGGGTTAGGTTTAATGGTTAGGATTAGGATTAGGGTTAAGGGTTAGGGTAAGGCTTAGGGGTTAGAGTGAAGGGTTAGGGTCAAGGGTTAGGGTTTATGTTAGGCATAGCGTTTGGGTTAGAAGTAAGGGTTACTGTCAGTGTTAGGGTTGTAGGTAGGGTTACGGTTAGGGTTAGCGGTTTAGAATTAGGGTTAGGGATTAGGTGTCACAGTGATGACTAGGAGATAGGGTTAGAATTATGGGATCGGGGTTGTTCTCAGGAAATGGGTTATGCATTAACGTTAGGATAAGAGGTTAAAGTTAGGCGCACGGTGAGGTTTACGTGTTAAGGGGAGAAATAGGAACAGGGTTGGGTGTTATGTTCAGGGTTAGGGTTATCTGTTAAAGGTATTGTTTATGCTTAGCGCACGGGCCCTGTCTGCATTAGGCGGGTGGGAGGAGTTTAGGGGGCTGGGATTGTACCCGGGAACCCACTCTATCATTCTCTGGGTTTGGGCCCATGGGTTTCATGCAGGACACAGGGGTAGAGCCTCCTTTCATGCATGGCATGGGAGGATTGCAGGCTTTCTAAACTCTAAGAAAGCAAGAATTCTGAGAATTAGATTTAGGGTTAGGATTCTGGTTAGGGTTAAGGATGAAGTTTAGTGTTAGGGTGAGGGCTTAGGGTTAGGGATTAGGGTTAGGGTTAAAGGTTACTCTTAGGTTTAACGGTTACACTTTGGTTTAGGGTTGAGGTTTACGGTTAGGGTTAAGACGAGGGGTTAGGGTTTGGTACAGGTTTAGGGTTAAGTGTTAGGTTTAGGGTTGAAGATTAGGATTAGGGTTAGGATTTAAGGTTAGCGTGAGAGTTAACGCTTAGGTTTAAGGTTAAGAGTTAGGGTTTAGGGTTAGGGTTAGGGTTAGGGTTAGTTTTAGGGTTAGAGATATGTGCTATGGTTTGTGTTAGAGGTTAGGGTTAGGTTTACTGGTCACGGTTAGGGTTACGTTTAGGGGGTAGCATTAGGGTTAGGGTTAGGGTTAAGGGAAAGGATTAGGGTTAAGTGTTGGGCTTAGGGTTAGGGTTTAGTGTTAGGGTTAGCATTAAGGATTAAGGTTAGAATCAGGGTTAAATGCTTGGGTGCGGGTAATGGTTAGGGTCAGGTTAATGTTCAAGGATAGGGTTAGTGTTAAGGGTTACGGGTAGGTTTAGGGTTCAGGGTTAGTGTTAGCATTAGGGCTTAAGGTTAGGATTAGGCGGTAGGTTAGATTTAGGGTTAGATCTAGGCGTTAGTGTAAGGGCTAGCGTTAGGGTTAAGAGATAGGGTTAGGTTTAATGCTTAGGATTAGGGTTAGGGTTTGGGGTTAAAGTAAGTGTTAGGGGTTAGGTTTAAGGATCCAAGGTTAGGGTTATTTTTAGCTGTAGTGTTAGGGTTAGGGATAAGGGATCCCATTAGCATTAAGGGTCTTCCTTACTGTAGGGTTAAGGGTTAGGCTTAGAGTTAAAGTTTAAGGTTAGGGTCAGTGTTAAGATTTAGGGTGAGGGTTAACGGTTAGGGTAAAGGTTAAGCGTTAGGGTTAGGGATTAGTGATTAGGGTTTTTGGTTAGTGTTAGGATTAGCGGTTAGGAGTTAGTGTTTTATGAAGGGGTATGGTTAGAATTAGGATTGGGGTTAGAGTTAGGGTGAGGTATAGGGGTTAGGTTTAGGGGTTAGTTTTAGGGTAAAAGGATAGGATTACGGTTACGGGTTGGGCTTAGGTTTAGGGTTAAAGTTTACTGCTAGGGTTAGGGATAGGGTTCAGGGTTAGCTTTAGGGGTTCTGGTTAGGGTTAGGTGTTAGGTTAGTGTCAGGGTTAGCTCTAGTCGTGAGGGTAAGGTTTAGGGTTAGCTTTAAGAGCTAGGTTTAGGTTTAATGGTTAGGATTAGGATTAGGGTTAAGGGTTAGGGTAAGGCTTAGGGGTTAGGGTGAAGGGTTAGGGTCAAGGGTTAGGGTTTTTGTTAGGCATAGCATTGGGGTTAGAAATAAGGGTTACTGTCAGTGTTAGGGTTGTAGGTAGGGTTACGGTTAGGGTTAGCGGTTTAGAATTAGGGTTAGTGATTAGGTGTCACAGTGATGACTAGGAGATAGGGTTAGAATTATGGGATAGGGTTTGTTCTCAGGAAATGGGTTATGCATTAACGTTAGGATAAGAGGTTAAAGTTAGGCGCACGGTGAGGTTTACGTGTTAAGGGGAGAAATAGGAACAGGGTTGGGTGTTATGTTCAGGGTTAGGGTTATCTGTTAAAGGTATTGTTTATGCTTAGCGCACGGGCCCTGTCTGCATTAGGCGGGCGGGGGGAGTTTAGAGGGCTGGGATTGTACCTGGGAACCCACTCTATCATACTCTGGGTATGGGCCTGTGGGTTTCATGCAGGACCCAGTGGTAGAGCCTCCTTTCACGCATGGCATGGGAGGATTGCAGGCTTTCTAAACTCTAAGAAAGCAAGAAGTCTGAGAATTAGATTTAGGGTTAGGATTCTGGTTAGGGTTAAGGATGAAGTTTAGTGTTAGGGTGAGGGCTTAGGGTTAGGGATTAGGGTTAGGGTTAAAGGTTACTCTTAGGTTTAACGGTTACACTTTGGTTTAGGGTTGAGGTTTACGGTTAGGGTTAAGATGGGGGGTTAGGGTTTGGTACAGGGTTAGGGTTAAGTGTTAGGTTTAGGGTTGAAGATTAGGATTAGGGTTAGGATTAAAGGTTAGCGTGAGAGTTAACGCTTAGGGTTAAGGTTAAGAGTTAGGGTTTAGGGTTAGGGTTAGGGTTAGTTTTAGGGTTAGAGTTATGTGCTATGGTTTGTGTTAGAGGTTAGGGTTAGGTTTACTGGTCACGGATAGGGTTACGTTTAGGAGTTAGCATTAGGGTTAGGGTTAGGGTTAGGGTTAAGGGATAGGATTAGGGTTAAGTGTTGGGCTTAGTGTTAGGGTTTAGTGTTAGGGTTAGCATAAAGGATTAGGATTAGGTTCGGGGTTAAATTCTTGGGTGCTGGTAATGGTTAGGGTCAGGGTGAAGGTTCACGGATAGGGTTAGTGTTAAGGGTTACGGGTAGGTTTGGGGTTCAGGGTTAGTGTTAGCATTAGGGGTTAAGGTTAGGATTAGGCGGTAGGTTAGATTTAGGGTTAGATCTAGGCGTTAGGGTAAGGGCTAGCGTTAGGGTTAAGAGATAGGGTTAGGTTTAATGCTTAGGATTACGGTTAGGGTTTGGGGTTAAAGTAAGTGTTAGGGGTTAGGTTTAAGGATCCAAGGTTAGGGTTATTTTTAGCTGTAGTGTTAGGGTTAGGGATAAGGGATCCCATTAGCATTAAGGGTCTTCCTTACTGTACGGTTAGGGTTAGGCTTAGAGTTAAAAGTTAAGGTTAGGGTCAGTGTTAAGATTTAGGGTGAGGGTTAACCGTTAGGGTAAAGGGTAAGCGTTAGGGTTAGGGATTAGTGATTAGGGTTGTTGGTTAGTGTTAGGGTTAGTGGTTAGGAGTTAGTGTTTTATGAAGGGGTATGGTTGGAATTAGGATTGGGGTTAGAGTTAGGGTGAGGTATAGGGGTTAGGTTTAGGGGTTAGTTTTAGGGTAAAAGGATAGGATTAGGGTTACGGGTTGGGCTTAGGTTTAGGGTTAAAGTTTACTGCTAGGGTTAGGGATAGGGTTCAGGGTTAGCTTTAGGGGTTCTGGTTAGGGTTAGGTGTTAGGTTAGTGTCAGGGTTAGGTCTAGTCGTGAGGGTAAGGTTTAGGGTTAGCTTTAAGAGCTAGGGTTAGGTTTAATGGTTAGGATTAGGATTAGGGTTAAGGGTTAGGGTAAGGCTTAGGGGTTAGGGTGAAGGGTTAAGGTCAAGGCTTAGGGTTTTTGTTAGGCATAGCGTTGGGGTTAGAAGTAAGGGTTACTGTCAGTGTTAGGGTTGTAGGTAGGGTTACGGTTAGGGTTAGCGGTTTAGAATTAGGGTTAGGGATTAGGTGTCACAGTGATGACTAGGAGATAGGGTTAGAATTATGGGATAGGGGTTGTTCTCAGGAAATGGGTTATGCATTAACGTTAGGATAAGAGGTTAAAGTTAGGCGCACGGTGAGGTTTACGTGTTAAGGGGAGAAATAGGAACAGGGTTGGGTGTTATGTTCAGGGTTAGGGTTATCTGTTAAAGGTATTGTTTATGCTTAGCGCACGGGCCCTGTCTGCATTAGGCGGGCGGGGGGAGTTTAGGGGGCAGGGATTGTACCCGGGAACCCACTCCATCATCCTCTGGGTATGGGCTCGTGGGTTTCATGCAGGACACAGTGGTAGAGCCTCCTTTCACGCATGGACAGGGAGGATTGCAGGCTTTCTAAACTCTAAGAAAGCAAGAAGTCTGAAAATTAGATTTAGGGTTAGGATTGTAGTTAGGGTTAAGGATGAAGTTTAGTGTTAGGGTGAGGGCTTAGGGTTAGGGCTTAGGGTTAGGGTTAAAGGTTACACTTAGGTTTAACGGTTACACTTTGGTTTAGGGTTGAGGTTTACGGTTAGGGTTAAGATGAGGGGTTAGGGTTTGGTACAGGGTTAGGGTTAAGTGTTAGGTTTAGGGTTGAAGATTAGCATTAGGGTTAGGATTAAAGGTTAGCGTGAGAGTTAACGCTTAGGGTTAAGGTTAATATTTAGGGATTAGGGTTAGGTTTAGGGTTAGTTTTAGGGTTAGAGTTATGTGCTATGGTTTGTGTTAGAGGTTAGGGTTAGTTTTACTGGTCATGGTTAGGGTTAGATTTAGGGGTTAGCATTAGGGTTATGGTTAGGCTTAGGGTTAAGGGATAGGATTAGGGTTAAGTGTTGGGCTTAGGGTTAGGGTTTTGTGTTAAGGTTAGCATTAAGGATTAGGGTTAGAATCAGGGTTAAATGCTTGGGTGCGGGTAATTGTTAGGGTCAGGGTTAAGGTTGACAGATAGGGTTAGTGTTAAGGGTTACGGGTAGGTTTAGGGTTCAGGGTTAGTGTTAGCATTAGGGGTTAAGGTTAGGATTAGGCGGTAGGTTAGATTTAGGGTTAGATCTAGGCGTTAGGGTAAGGGCTAGCGTTAGGGTTAAGAGATAGGGTTAGGTTTAATGCTTAGGATTAGGGTTAGGGTTTGGGGTTAAAGTAAGTGTTAGGGGTTAGGTTTAAGGATCCAAGGTTAGGGTTATTTTTAGCTGTAGTGTTAGGGTTATGGATAAGGGATCCCATTAGCATTAAGGGTCTTCCTTACTGTAGGGTTAAGGGTTAGGCTTAGAGTTAAAGGTGAAGGTTAGGGTCAGTGTTAAGATTTAGGGTGAGGGTTAACGGTTAGGGTAAAGCTTAAGCGTTAGGGTTAGGGATTAGTGATTAGGGTTTTTGGTTAGTGTTAGGGTTAGCGGTTAGGAGTTAGTGTTTTATGAAGGGGTATGGTTAGAATTAGGATTGGGGTTAGAGTTAGGGTGAGGTATAGGGGTTAGGTATAGGGGTTAGGTTTAGGGGTTAGTTTTAGGGTAAAAGGATAGGATTAGGGTTACGGGTTGGGCTTAGGTTTAGGGTTAAAGTTTACTGCTAGGGTTAGGGATAGGGTTCAGGGTTAGCTTTAGGGGTTCTGGTTAGTGTTAGGTGTTAGGTTAGTGTCAGGGTTAGGTCTAGTCGTGAGGGTAAGGTTTAGGGTTAGCTTTAAGAGCTAGGATTAGGTTTAATGGTTAGGATTAGGATTAGGGTTAAGAGTTAGGGTAAGGCTTAGGGGTTAGGGTGAAGGGTTAGGGTCAAGGGTTAGGGTTTTTGTTAGGCATAGCGTTGGGGTTAGAAGTAAGGGTTACTGTCAGTGTTAGGGTTGTTGGTAGGGTTACGGTTAGGGTTAGCGGTTTAGAATTAGGGTTAGGGATTAGGTGTCACAGTGATGACTAGGAGATAGGGTTAGAATTATGGGATAGGGGTTGTTCTCATTAAATGGGTTATGCATTAACGTTAGGATAAGAGGTTAAAGTTAGGCGCACGGTGAGGTTTACGTGTTAAGGGTAGAAATAGGAACAGGGTTGGGTGTTATGTTCAGGGTTAGGGTTATCTGTTAAAGGTATTGTTTATGCTTAGCGCACGGGCCCTGTCTGCATTAGGCGGGCTGGGGGAGTTTAGGGGGCTGGGATTGTACCCGGGAACCCGCTCCATCATACTCTGGGTATGGGCCCGTGGGTTTCATGGAGGACATAGTGGTAGAGCCTCCTTTCACGCATGGCATGGGAGGATTGCAGGCTTTCTAAACTCTAAGAAAGCAAGAAGTCTGAGAATTAGATTTAGGCTTAGGATTATAGTTAGGGTTAAGGATGAAGTTTAGTGTTAGGGTGAGGGCTCAGGGTTAGGGCTTAGGGTTAGGGTTAAAGGTTACTCTTAGGTTTAACGGTTACACTTTGGTTTAGGGTTGAGGTTTACGGTTAGGGTTAAGATGAGGGGTTAGGGTTTGGTACAGGGTTAGGGTTAAGTGTTAGGTTTAGGGTTGAAGATTAGGATTAGGGTTAGGATTAAAGGTTAGCGTGAGAGTTAACGCTTAGGGTTAAGGTTAAGAGTTAGGGTTAGGGTTAGGTTTAGGGTTAGTTTTAGGGTTAGAGTTATGTGCTATGGTTTGTGTTAGAGGTTAGGGTTAGGTTTAATGGTCACGGTTAGGGTTAGGTTTAGGGGTTAGCATTAGGGTTATGGTTAGGCTTAGGGTTAAGGGATAGGATTAGGGTTAAGTGTTGGGCTTAGGGTTAGGGTTTTGTGTTAAGGTTAGCATTAAGGATTAGGGTTAGAATCAGGGTTAAATGCTTGGGTGCGGGTAATTGTTAGGGTCAGGGTTAAGGTTGACAGATAGGGTTAGTGTTAAGGGTTACGGGTAGGTTTAGGGTTCAGGGTTAGTGTTAGCATTAGGGCTTAAGGTTAGGATTAGGCGGTAGGTTAGATTTAGGGTTAGATCTAGGCGTTAGGGTAAGGGCTAGCGTTAGGGTTAAGAGATAGGGTTAGGTTTAATGCTTAGGATTAGGGTTAGGGTTTGGGGTTAAAGTAAATGTTAGGGGTTAGGTTTAAGGATCCAAGGTTAGGGTAACTTTTAGCTGTAGTGTTAGGGTTAGGGATTAGGGATCCCATTAGCATTAAGGGTCTTCGTTACTGTAGGGTTAAGGGTTAGGCTTAGAGTTAAAGGTTAATGTTAGGGTCAGTGTTAAGATTTAGGGTGAGGGTTAACGGTTAGGGTAAAGGTTAAGCGTTAGGGTTAGGGATTAGTGATTAGGGTTTTTGGTTAGTGTTAGGGTTAGCGGTTAGGAGTTAGTGTTTTATGAAGGGGTATGGTTAGAATTAGGATTGGGGTTAGAGTTAGGGTGAGGTATAGGGGTTAGGTTTAGGGGTTAGTTTTAGGGTAAAAGGATAGGATTAGGGTTACGGGTTGGGCTTAGGTTTAGGGTTAAAGTTTACTGCTAGGGTTAGGGATAGGGTTCAGGGTTAGCTTTAGGGGTTCTGGTTAGGGTTAGGTGTTAGGTTAGTGTCAGGGTTAGGTCTAGTCGTGAGGGTAAGGTTTAGGGTTAGCTTTAAGAGCTAGGGTTAGGTTTAATGGTTAGGATTAGGATTAGGGTTAAGGGTTAGGGTAAGGCTTAGGGGTTAGGGTCAAGGGTTAGGGTTTTTGTTAGGCATAGCGTTGGGGTTAGAAGTAAGGGTTACTGTCAGTGTTAGGGTTGTAGGTAGGGTTACGGTTAGGGTTAGCGGTTTAGAATTAGGGTTAGGGATTAGGTGTTACAGTGATGACTAGGAGATAGGGTTAGAATTATGGGATAGGGGTTGTTCTCAGGAAATGGGTTATGCATTAACGTTAGGATAAGAGGTTAAAGTTAGGCGCACGGTGAGGTTTACTTGTTAAGGGGAGAAATAGGAACAGGGTTCGGTGTTATGTTCAGGGTTAGGGTTATCTGTTAAAGGTATTGTTTATGCTTAGCGCACGGGCCCTGTCTGCATTAGGCGGGCGGGGGGAGTTTAGGGGGCTGGGATTGTACCCGGGAACCCACTCTATCATACTCTGGGTATGGGCCCGTGGGTTTCATGCAGGACACAGTGGTAGAGCCTTCTCTCACGCATGGCATGGAGGATTGCAGGCTTTCTAAACTCTAAGAAAGCAAGAAGTCTGAGAATTAGATTTAGGTTTAGGATTATGGTTAGGGTTAAGGATGAAGTTTAGTGTTAAGGTGAGGGCTTAGGGTTAGGGATTAGGGTTAGGGTTAAAGGTTACTCTTAGGTTTAACGGCTACACTTTGGTTTAGGGTTGAGGTTTACGGTTAGGGTTAAGATGAGGGGTTAGGGTTTGGTACAGGGTTAGGGTTAAGTGTTAGGTTTAGGGTTGAAGATTAGGATTAGGGTTAGGATTAAAGGTTAGCGTGAGAGTTAACGCTTAGGGTTAAGGTTAAGAGTTAGGGTTTAGGGTTAGGGTTAGGGTTAGGGTTAGTTTTAGGGTTAGAGTTATGTGCTATGGTTTGTGTTAGAGGTTAGGGTTAGGTTTACTGGTCACGGTTAGGGTTACGTTTAGGGAGTAGCATTAGGGTTAGGGTTAGGGTTAAGGGATAGGATTAGGGTTAAGTGTTGGGCTTAGGGTTAGGGTTTAGTGTTAGGGTGAGCATTAAGGATTAGGGTTAGGGTCAGGGTTAAATGCTTGGGTGCGGGTAATGGTTATGGTCAGGTTAATGTTCAAGGATAGGGTTAGTGTTAAGGGTTACGGGTAGGTTTAGGGTTCAGGGTTAGTGTTAGCATTAGGGCTTAAGGTTAGGATTAGGCGGTAGGTTAGATTTAGGGTTAGATCTAGGCGTTAGTGTAAGGGCTAGCGTTAGGGTTAAGAGATAGGGTTAGGTTTAATGCTTAGGATTAGGGTTAGGGTTTGGGGTTAAAGTAAGTGTTAGGGGTTAGGTTTAAGGATCCAAGGTTAGGGTTATTTTTAGCTGTAGTGTTAGGGTTAAGGATAAGGGATCCCATTAGCATTAAGGGTCTTCCTTACTGTAGGGTTAAGGGTTAGTCTTAGAGTTAAAGTTTAAGGTTAGGGTCAGTGTTAAGATTTAGGGTGAGGGTTAACGCTTAGGGTAAAGGTTAAGCGTTAGGGTTAGGGATTAGTGATTAGGGTTTTAGGTTAGTGTTAGGGATAGCGGTTAGGAGTTAGTGTTTTATGAAGGGGTATGGTTAGAATTAGGATTGGGGTTAGAGTTAGGTTGAGGTATAGGGGTTAGGTTTAGGGGTTAGTTTTAGGGTAAAAGGATAGGATTAGTGTTACGGGTGGGTTTAGGTTTAGGGTTAAAATTTACTGCTAGGGTTAGGGATAGGGTTCAGGGTTAGCTTTAGGGGTTCTGGTTAGGGTTAGGTGTTAGGTTAGTGTCAGGGTTAGGTCTAGTCGTGAGGGTAAGGTTTAGGGTTAGCTTTAAGAGCTAGGGTTAGGTTTAATGGTTAGGATTAGGATTAGGGTTAAGGGTTAGGGTAAGGCTTAGGGGTTAGGGTGAAGGGTTAGGGTCAAGGGTTAGGGTTTTTGTTAGGCATAGCGTTGGGGTTAGATGTAAGGGTTACTGTCAGTGTTAGGGTTGTAGGTAGGGTTACGGTTAGGGTTAGCAGTTTAGAATTAGGGTTAGGGATTAGGTGTCACAGTGATGACTAGGAGATAGGGTTAGAATTATGGGATAGGGGTTGTTCTCAGGAAATGGGGTATGCATTAACGTTAGGATAAGAGGTTAAAGTTAGGCGCACGGTGAGGTTTACGTGTTAAGGGGAGAAATAGGAACAGGGTTGGGTGTTATGTTCAGGGTTAGGGTTATCTGTTAAAGGTATTGTTTATGCTTAGCGCACGGGCCCTGTCTGCATTCGGCGGGCGGGGGGAGTTTAGGGGGCTGGGATTGTACCCGAGAACCCACTCTATCATACTCTGCGTATGGGCCCGTGGGTTTCATGCAGGACACAGTGGTAGAGCCTCCTTTCACGCATGGCATGGGAGGATTGCAGGCTTTCTAAACTCTAAGAAAGCAAGAAGTCTGAGAATTAGATTTAGGGTTAGGATTCTGGTTAGGGTTAAGGATGAAGTTTAGTGTTAGGGTGAGGGCTTAGGGTTAGGGAATAGGGTTAGGGTTAAAGGTTACTCTTAGGTTTAACGGTTACACTTTGGTTTAGGGTTGAGGTTTACGGTTAGGGTTAATATGAGGGGTTAGGTTTTGGTACAGGGTTAGGGTTAAGTGTTAGGTTTAGGGTTGAAGATTAGGATTAGGGTTAGGATTAAAGGTTAGCGTGAGAGTTAACGCTTAGGGTTAAGGTTAAGAGTTAGGGTTTAGGGTTAGGGTTAGGGTTAGGTTTATCGTTAGTTTTAGGGGTAGAGTTATGTGCTATGGTTTGTGTTAGAGGTTAGGGTTAGGTTTACTGGTCACGGTTAGGGTTACGTTTAGGGGGTTGCATTAGGGTTAGGGTTAGGGTTAAGGGATAGGATTAGGGTTAAGTGTTGGGCTTATGGTTAGGGTTTAGTGTTAGGGTTAGCATTAAGGATTAGGGTTAGAATCAGGGTTAAATGCTTGGGTGCGGGTAATGGTTAGGGTCAGGGTTAAGGTTCACGGATAGGGTTAGTGTTAAGGGTTACGGGTAGGTTTAGGGTTCAGGGTTAGTGTTAGCATTAGGGCTTAAGGTTAGGCTTAGGCGATAGGTTAGATTTAGGGTTAGATCTAGGCGTTAGGGTAAGGGCTAGCGTTAGGGTTAAGAGATAGGATTAGGTTTAATGCTTAGGATTAGGGTTAGGTTTTGAGGTTAAAGTAAGTGTTAGGGGTTAGGTTTAAGGATCCAAGGTTAGGGTTATTTTTAGCTGTAGTATTAGGGTTAGGGATAAGGGATCCCATTGGCATTAAGGGTCTTCCTTACTGTAGGGTTAATGGTTAGGCTTAGAGTTAAAGGTTAATGTTAGGGTCAGGGTTAAGATTTAGAGTGAGGGTTAACGGTTAGGGTAAAGGTTAAGCGTTAGGGTTAGGGATTAGTGAGTAGGGTTATTGGTTAGTGTTAGGGTTAGCGGTTAGGAGTTAGTGTTTTATGAAGGGGTATGGTTAGAATTAGGATTGGGGTTAGAGTTAGGGTGAGGTATAGGGGTTAGGTTTAGGGGTTAGTTTTAGGGTAAAAGGATAGGATTAGGGTTACGGGTTGGGCTTAGGTTTAGGGTTAAAGTTTACTGCTAGGGTTAGGGATAGGGTTCAGGGTTAGCTTTAAGGGTTCTGGTTAGCGTTAGGTGTTAGGTTAGTGTCAGGGTTAGGTCTAGTCGTGAGGGTAAGGTTTAGGGTTAGCTTTAAGAGCTAGGGTTAGGTTTAATGGTTAGGATTAGGATTAGGGTTAAGGGTTAGGGTAAGGCTTAGGGGTTAGGGTGAAGGGTTAGGGTCAAGGGTTAGGGTTTTTGTTAGGCATAGCGTTGGGGTTAGAAGTAATGGTTACTGTCAGTGTTAGGGTTGTAGGTAGGGTTACGGTTAGGGTTAGCGGTTTAGAATTAGGGTTAGGGATTAGGTGTCACAGTGATGACTAGGAGATAGGGTTAGAATTATGGGATGGGGTTGTTCTCAGGAAATGGGTTATGCATTAACCTTAGGATAAGAGGTTAAAGTTAGGCGCACGGTGAGGTTTACGTGTTAAGGGGAGAAATAGGAACAGGGTTGGGTGTTATGATCATGGTTAGGGTTATCTGTTAAAGGTATTGTTTATGCTTAGCGCACGGGCCCTGTCTACATTAGGCGGGCCGGGGGATTTTAGGGGGCTGGGATTGTACCCGGGAACCCACTCTATCATACTCTGGGTATGGGCCCGTGGGTTTCATGCAGGACACAGTGGTAGAGCCTCCTTTCACGCATGGCATGGGAGGATTGCAGGCTTTCTAAACTCTGAGGAAGAAAGAAGTCTGAGAATTAGATTTAGGGTTAGGATTCTGGTTAGGGTTAAGGATGAAATTTAGTGTTAGGGTGAGGGCTTAGGGTTAGGGATTAGGGTTAGGGTTAAAGGTTACTCTTAGGTTTAACGGTTACACTTTGGTTTAGGGTTGAGGTTTACGGTTAGGGTTAAGATGAGGGGTTAGGGTTTGGTATAGGGTAAGGGTTAAAAGTTAGGTTTAGGGTTGAAGATTAGGATTAGGGTTAGGATTAAAGGTTAGCGTGAGAGTTAACGCTTAGGGTTAAGGTTAAGAGTTAGGGTTTAGTGTTAGGGTTAGGGTTAGTTTTAGGGTTAGCGTTATGTGCTATGGTTTGTGTTAGAGGTTAGTGTTAGGTTTACTGGTCACGGTTAGGGTTACGTTTCGGGGGTAGCATTAGGGTTAGGTTTAGGGTTAAGGGATAGGATTAGGGTTAAGTGTTGGGTTTAGGGTTAGGGTTTAGTGTTAGGTTTATCATTAAGGATTGGCGTTAGGGTCAGGGTTAAATGCTTGGTTTCGGGTAATGGTTAGGGTCAGGGTTAAGGTTCACGGATAGGGTTAGTGTTAAGGGTTACGGGTAGGTTTAGGGTTCAAGGTTAGTGTTAGCTTTAGGGCTTAAGGTTAGGATTGGGCGGTAGGTTAGATATAGGGTTAGATCTAGGCGTTAGGGTAAGGGCTAGCATTAGGATTAAGAGATAGGGTTAGGTTTAATGCTTAGGATTAGGGTTAGGGTTTGGGGTTAAAGTAAGTGTTAGGGGTTAGGTTTAAGGATCCAAGGTTAGGGTTATTTTTAGCTGTACTGTTAGGGTTAGGGATAAGGGATCCCAATAGCATTAAGGGTCTTCCTTACTGTAGGGTTAAGGGTTAGGCTTAGAGTTAAAGGTTAAGGTTAGGGTCAGTGTTAAGATTTAGGGTGAGGGTTAACGGTTAGGGTAAAGGTTAAGCGTTAGGGTTAGGGATTAGTGATTAGGGTTTTTGGTTAGTGTTAGGGTTAGTGGTTAGGAGTTAGTGTTTTATGAAGGGGTATGGTTAGAATTAGGATTGGGGTTAGAGTTAGGGTGAGGTATAGGGGTTAGGTTTAGGGGTTAGTTTTAGGGTAAAAGGATAGGATTAGGGTTACGGGTTGGGCTTAGGTTTAGGGTTAAAGTTTACTGCTGGGGTTAGGGATAGGGTTCAGGGTTAGCTTTAGGGGTTCTGGTTAGGGTTAGGGGTTAGGTCAGTGTCAGGGTTAGGTCTAGTCGTGAGGGTAAGGTTTAGGGTTAGCTTTAAGAGCTAGGGTTAGGTTTAATGGTTAGGATTAGGATTAGGGTTAAGGGTTAGGTAAGGCTTAGGGGTTAGGGTGAAGGGTTAGTGTCAAGGGTTAGGGTTTTTGTTAGGCATAGCGTTGGGGTTAGAAGTAAGGGTTACTGTCAGTGTTAGGGTTGTAGGTAGGGTTACGGTTAGGGTTAGCGGTTTAGAATTAGGGTTAGGGATTAGGTGTCACAGTGATGACTAGGAGATAGGGTTAGAATTATGGGATAGGGGTTGTTCTCAGAAATGGGTTATGCATTAACGTTAGGATAAGAGGTTAAAGTTAGGCGCACGGTGAGGTTTACGTGTTAAGGGGAGAAATAGGAACAGGGTTGGGTGTTATGTTCAGGGTTAGGGTTATCTGTTAAAGGTATTGTTTATGCTTAGCGCTCGGGCCCTGTCTGCATTAGGCGGGCGGGGAGAGTTTAGGGGGCTGGGATTGTACCCGGGAACCCACTCTATCATACTCTGGGTATGGGCCCGTGGGTTTCATGCAGGACACAGTGGTAGAGCCTCCTTTCATGCATGGCATGGGAGGATTGCAGGCTTTCTAAACTCTAAGAAAGCAAGAAGGCTGAGAATTAGATTTAGGGTTAGGATTATGGTTAGGGTTAAGGATGAAGTTTAGTGTTAGGGTGAGGGCTTAGGGTTAGGGATTAGGGTTAGGGTTAAAGGTTACTCTTAGGTTTAACGGCTACACTTTGGTTTAGGGTTGAGGTTTACTGTTAGGGTTAAGATGAGGGGTTAGGGTTTGGTACAGGGTTAGGGTTAAGTGTTAGGTTTAGGGTTGAAGATTAGGATTAGGGATAGGATTAAAGGTTAGCGTGAGAATTAACGCTTAGGGTTAAGGTTAAGAGTTAGGGTTTAGGTTTAGGGTTAGGGTTAGTTTTAGGGTTAGAGTTATGTGCTATGGTTTGTGTTAGAGGTTAGGGTTAGGTTTACTGGTCACAGTTAGGGTTAGGTTTAGGGGTTAGCATTAGGGTTAGAGTTAGGGTTAAGGGATAGGATTAGGGATAAGTGTTGGGCTTAGGGTTAGGGTTTAGTGTTAGGGTTAGCATTAAGGATTAGGGTTAGGGTCAGGGTTAAATGCCTGGGTGCGCGTAATGGTTAGGGTCAGGGTTAAAGTTCACGGACAGGGTTATTGTTAAGGGTTACGGGTAGCTTTAGGGTTCAGGGTTAGTGTTAGCATTAGTGCTTAAGGATAGGATTAAGCGGTAGGTTAGATTTAGGGTTAGATCTAGGCGTTAGGGTAAGGGCTAGCGTTAGGGTTAAGAGATAGGGTTAGGTTTAATGCTTAGGATTAGGGTTAGGGAATGGGGTTAAAGTAAGTGTTAGGGGTTAGGTTTAAGGATCCAAGGTTAGGGTTATTTTTACCTGTAGTGTTAGGGTTAGGGATAAGGGAATCCATTAGCATTAAGGGTCTTCCTTACTGTAGGGTTAAGGGTTAGGCTTAGAGTTAAAGGTTAAGGTTAGGATCAGTGTTAAGATTTAGGGTGAGAGTTAACGGTTAGGGTAAAGGATAAGCGTTAGGTTTAGGGATTAGTGATTAGGGTTTTTGGTTAGTGTTAGGGTTAGCGGTTAGGAGTTAGTGTTTTATGAAGGGGTATGGTTAGAATTAGGATTGGGGTTAGAGTTAGGGTGAGGTATAGGGGTTAGGTTTAGGGGTTAGTTTTAGGGTAAAAGGATAGGATTAGGGTTACGGGTTGGGCTTAGGTTTAGGGTTAAAGTTTACTGCTGGGGTTAGGGATAGGGTTCAGCGTTAGCTTTAGGGGTTCTGGTTAGGGTTAGGTGTTAGGTCAGTGTCAGGGTTAGGTCTAGTCGTGAGGGTAAGGTTTAGGGTTAGCTTTAAGAGCTAGGGTTAGGTTTAATGGTTAGGATTAGGATTAGGGTTAAGGGTTAGGTAAGGCTTAGGGGTTAGGGTGAAGGGTTAGGGTCAAGGGTTAGGGTTTTTGTTAGGCATAGCTTTGGGGTTAGAAGTAAGGGTTACTGTCAGTGTTAGGGTTGTAGGTAGGGTTACGGTTAGGGTTAGCGGTTTAGAATTAGGGTTAGGGATTAGGTGTCACAGTGATGACTAGGAGATAGGGTTAGAATTATGGGATAGGGGTTGTTCTCAGAAATGGGTTATGCATTAACGTTAGGATAAGAGGTTAAAATTAGGCGCACGGTGAGGTTTACGTGTTAAGGGGAGAAATAGGAACAGGGTTGGGTGTTATGTTCAGGGTTAGGGTTATCTGTTAAAGGTATTGTTTATGCTTAGCGCACGGGCCCTGTCTGCATTAGGCGGGCGGGGGGAGTTTAGGGGGCTGGGATTGTACCCGGGAACCCACTCTATCATGCTCTGGGTATGGGCCCGTGGGTTTCATGCAGGACACAGTGGTAGAGCCTCCTTTCATGCATGGCATGGGAGGATTGCAGGCTTTCTAAACTCTAGGAAAGCAAGAAGGCTGAGAATTAGATTTAGGGTTAGGATTATGGTTAGGGTTAAGGATGAAGTTTAGTGTTAGGGTGAGGGCTTAGGGTTAGGGATTAGGGTTAGGGTTAAAGGTTACTCTTAGGTTTAACGGCTACACTTTGGTTTAGGGTTGAGGTTTACTGTTAGGGTTAAGATGAGGGGTTAGGGTTTGGTACAGGGTTAGGGTTAAGTGTTAGGTTTAGGGTTGAAGATTAGGATTAGGGTTAGGATTAAAGGTTAGCGTGAGAATTAACGCTTAGGGTTAAGGTTAAGAGTTAGGGTTTAGGGTTAGGTTTAGGGTTAGGGTTAGTTTTAGGGTTAGAGTTATGTGCTATGGTTTGTGTTAGAGGTTAGGGTTAGGTTTACTGTTCACGGTTAGGGTTAGGTTTAGGGGTTAGCATTAGGGTTAGAGTTAGGGTTAAGGGATAGGATTAGGGATAAGTGTTGGGCTTAGGGTTAGGGTTTAGTGTTAGGGTTAGCATTAAGGATTAGGGTTAGGGTCAGGGTTAAATGCCTGGGTGCGCGTAATGGTTAGGGTCAGGGTTAAAGTTCACGGACAGGGTTATTGTTAAGGGTTACGGGTAGCTTTAGGGTTCAGGGTTAGTGTTAGCATTAGTGCTTAAGAATAGGATTAAGCGGTAGGTTAGATTTAGGGTTAGATCTAGGCGTTAGGGTAAGGGCTAGCGTTAGGGTTAAGAGATAGGGTTAGGTTTAATGCTTAGGATTAGGGTTAGGGAATGGGGTTAAAGTAAGTGTTAGGGGTTAGGTTTAAGGATCCAAGGTTAGGGTTATTTTTAGCTGTAGTGTTAGGGTTAGGGATAAGGGATCCCATTAGCATTAAGGGTCTTCCTTACTGTAGGGTTAAGGGTTAGGCTTAGAGTTAAAGGTTAAGGTTAGGATCAGTGTTAAGATTTAGGGTGAGAGTTAACGGTTAGGGTAAAGGATAAGCGTTAGGTTTAGGGATTAGTGATTAGGTTTTTTGGTTAGTGTTAGGGTTAGCGGTTAGGAGTTAGTGTTTTATGAAGGGGTATGGTTAGAATTAGGATTGGGGTTAGAGTTAGGGTGAGGTATAGGGGTTAGGTTTAGGGGTTAGTTTTAGGGTAAAAGGATAGGATTAGGGTTACGGGTTGGGCTTAGGTTTAGGGTTAAAGTTTACTGCTAGGGTTAGGGATAGGGTTCAGGGTTAGCTTTAGGGGTTCTGGTTAGGGTTAGGTGTTAGGTTAGTGTCAGGGTTAGGTCTAGTTGTGAGGGTACGGTTTAGGGTTAGCTTTAGGAGCTAGGGTTAGGTTTAATGGTTAGGATTAGGATTAGGGTTAAGGGTTAGGGTAAGGCTTAGGGGTTAGGGTGAAGGGTTAGGGTCAAGGGTTAGGGTTTTTGTTAGGCATAGCGTTGGGGTTAGAAGTAAGGTTTACTGTCAGTGTTAGGGTTGTAGGTAGGGTTACGGTTAGGGTTAGCGGTTTAGAATTAGGGTTAGGGATTAGGTGTCACAGTGATGACTAGGAGATAGGGTTAGAATTATGGGATAGGGGTTGTTCTCAGAAAATGGGTTATGCATTAACGTTAGGATAAGAGGTTAAAGTTAGGCGCACGGTGAGGTTTACGTGTTAAGGGGAGAAATAGGAACAGGGTTGGGTGTTATGTTCAGGGTTAGGGTTATCTGTTAAAGGTATTGTTTATGCTTAGCGCACGGGCCCTGTCTGCATTAGGCGGGCAGGGGGAGTTTAGGGGGCTGGGATTGTACCCGGGAACCCACTCTATCATACTCTGGGTATGGGCCCGTGGGTTTCATGCAGGACCCAGTGGTAGAGCCTCCTTTCACGCATGGCATGGGAGGATTGCAGGCTTTCTAAACTCTAAGAAAGCAAGAAGTCTGAGAATTAGATTTAGGGTTATGATTATGGTTAGGGTTAAGGATGAAGTTTAGTGTTAGGGTGAGGGCTTAGGGTTAGGGATTAGGGTTAGGGTTAAAGGTTACTCTTAGGTTTAACGGTTACACTTTGGTTTAGGGTTGAGGTTTACGGTTAGGGTTAAGATGAGGGGTTAGGGTGTGGTACAGTGTTAGGGTTAAGTGTTAGGTTTAGGGTTGAAGATTAGGATTAGGGTTAGGATTAAAGGTTAGCGTGAGAGTTAACGCTTAGGGTTAACGTTAAGAGTTAGGGTTTAGGGTTAGGGTTAGGGTTAGGGTTAAGGATGAAATTTAGTGTTAGGGTGAGGGCTTAGGGTTAGGGATTAAGGTTGGGGTTAAAAGTTACTCTTAGGTTTAACGGTTACACTTTGGTTTAGGGTTGAGGTTTACGGTTAGGGTTAAGATGAGGGGTTAGGTTTTGGTACAGGGTTAGGGTTTAGTGTTAGGTTTAGGGTTGAAGATTAGGATTAGGGTTAGGATTAAAGGTTAGCGTGAGAGTTAACGCTTAGGGTTAAGGTTAAGAGTTAGGGTTTAGGGTTAGGTTTAGGGTTAGGGTTAGTTTTAGGGTTAGAGTTATGTGCTATGGCTTGTGTTAGAGGTTAGGGTTAGGTTTACTGGTCACGGTTAGGGTTACGTTTAGGGGTTAGCATTAGGGTTAGGGTTAGGGTTAGGGGATAGGATTAGGGTTAAGTGTTGGGCTTAGGGTTAGGGTTTAGTGTTAAGGTTGGCATTAAGGATTAGGGTTAGGGTCAGGGTTAAATGCTTGGGTGCGGGTAATGGTTAGGGTCAGGGTTTAGGTTCACGGATAGGGTTAGTGTTAAGGGTTACGGGTAGGTTTAGGGTTCAGGGTTAGTGTTAGCATTAGGGCTTAAGGTTAGGATTAGGCGGTAGGTTAGATTTAGGGTTAGATCTAGGCGTTAGGGTAAGGTCTAGCGTTAGGGTTAAGAGATAGGGTTAGGTTTAATGCTTAGGATTAGGGTTAGGGTTTGGGGTTAAATTAAGTGTTAGGGGTTAGGTTTAAGGATCCAAGGTTAGGGTTATTTTTAGCTGTAGTGTTAGGGTTAGGGATAAGGGATCCCATTAGCATTAAGGGTCTTCCTTACTGTAGGGTTAAGGGTTAGGCTTAGAGTTAAAGGTTAAGGTTAGGGTCAGTGTTAAGATTTAGGGTGAGGGTTAACTGTTAGGTTAAAGTTTAAGCGTTAGGGTTAGGGATTAGTGATTAGGGTTTTTGGTTAGTGTTAGGGTTAGCGGTTAGGAGTTAGTGTTTTATGAAGGGGTATGGTTAGAATTAGGAATGGGGTTAGAGTTAGGGTGAGGTATAGGGGTTAGGTTTAGGGGTTAGTTTTAGGGTAAAAGGATAGGATTAGGGTTACGGGTTGGGCTTAGGTTTAGGGTTAAAGTTTACTGCTAGGGTTAGGGATAGGTTTCAGGGTTAGCTTTAGGGGTTCTGGTTAGTGTTAGGTGTTAGGTTAGTGTCAGGGTTAGGTCTAGTCGTGAGGGTACGGTTTAGGGTTAGCTTTAGGAGCTAGGGTTAGGTTTAATGGTTAGGATTAGGATTAGGGTTAAGGGTTAGGGTAAGGCTTAGGGGTTAGGGTGAAGGGTTAGGGTCAAGGGTTAGGGTTTTTGTTAGGCATAGCGTTGGGGTTAGAAGTAAGGGTTACTGTCAGTTTTAGGGTTGTAGGTAGGGTTACGGTTAGGGTTAGCGGTTTAGAATTAGGGTTAGGGATTAGGTGTCACAGTGATGACTAGGAGATAGGGTTAGAATTATGGGATAGGGGTTGTTCTCAGGAAATGGGTTATGCATTAACGTTAGCATAAGAGGTTAAAGTTAGGCGCACGATGAGGTTTACGTGTTAAGGGGAGAAATAGGAACAGGGTTGGGTGTTATGTTCAGGGTTAGGGTTATCTGTTAAAGGTATTGTTTATGCTTAGCGCACGGGCCCTGTCTGCATTAGGCGGGCGGGGGGAGTTTAGGGGGCTCGGATTGTACCCGGGAACCCACTCTATCATACTCTGGGTATGGGCCCGTGGGTTTCATGCAGGACCCAGTGGTAGAGCCTCCTTTCACGCATGGCATGGGAGGATTGCAGGCTTTCTAAACTCTAAGAAAGCAAGAAGTCTGAGAATTAGATTTAGGGTTATGATTATGGTTAGGGTTAAGGATGAAGTTTAGTGTTAGGGTGAGGGCTTAGGGTTAGGGATTAGGGTTAGGGTTAAAGGTTACTCTTAGGTTTAACGGTTACACTTTGGTTTAGGGTTGAGGTTTACGGTTAGGGTTAAGATGAGGGGTTAGGGTTTGGTACAGGGTTAGGGTTAAGTGTTAGGTTTAGGGTTGAAGATTAGGATTAGGGTTAGGATTAAAGGTTAGCGTGAGAGTTAACGCTTAGGGTTAACGTTAAGAGTTAGGGTTTAGGGTTAGGGTTAGGGTTAAGGATGAAATTTAGTGTTAGGGTGAGGGCTTAGGGTTAGGGATTAAGGTTGGAGTTAAAAGTTACTCTTAGGTTTAACGGTTACACTTTGGTTTAGGGTTGAGGTTTACGGTTAGGGTTAAGATGAGGGGTTAGGTTTTGGTACAGGGTTAGGGTTTAGTGTTAGGTTTAGGGTTGAAGATTAGGATTAGGGTTAGGATTAAAGGTTAGCGTGAGAGTTAATGCTTAGTGTTAAGGTTAAGAGTTAGGGTTTAGGGTTAGGTTTAGGGTTAGGGTTAGTTTTAGGGTTAGAGTTATGTGCTATGGCTTGTGTTAGAGGTTAGGGTTAGGTTTACTGGTCACGGTTAGGGTTACGTTTAGGGGTTAGCATTAGGGTTAGGGTTAGGGTTAGGGGATAGGATTAGGGTTAAGTGTTGGGCTTAGGGTTAGGGTTTAGTGTTAAGGTTGGCATTAAGGATTAGGGTTAAGGTCAGGGTTAAATGCTTGGGTGCGGGTAATGGTTAGGGTCAGGGTTTAGGTTCACGGATAGGGTTAGTGTTAAGGGTTACGGGTAGGTTTAGGGTTCAGGGTTAGTGTTAGCATTAGGGCTTAAGGTTAGGATTAGGCGGTAGGTTAGATTTAGGGTTAGATCTAGGCGTTAGGGTAAGGTCTAGCGTTAGGGTTAAGAGATAGGGTTAGGTTTAATGCTTAGGATTAAGGTTAGGGTTTGGGGTTAAATTAAGTGTTAGGGGTTAGGTTTAAGGATCCAAGGTTAGGGTTATTTTTAGCTGTAGTGTTAGGGTTAGGGATAAGGGTCTTCCTTACTGTAGGGTTAAGGGTTAGGCTTAGAGTTAAAGGTTAAGGTTAGGGTCAGTGTTAAGATTTAGGGTGAGGGTTAACGCTTAGGGTAAAGGTTAAGCGTTAGGGTTAGGGATTAGTGATTAGGGTTTTTGGTTAGTGTTAGGGTTAGCGGTTAGGAGTTAGTGTTTTATGAAGGGGTATGGTTAGAATTAGGATTGGGGTTAGAGTTAGGGTGAGGTATAGGGGTTAGGTTTAGGGGTTAGTTTTAGGGTAAAAGGATAGGATTAGGGTTACGGGTTGGGCTTAGGTTTAGGGTTAAAGTTTACTGCTAGGGTTAGGGATAGGGTTCAGGGTTAGCTTTAGGGTTTCTGGTTAGGGTTAGGTGTTAGGTTAGTGTCAGGGTTAGGTCTAGTCGTGAGGGTAAGGTTTAGGGTTAGCTTTAAGAGCTAGGGTTATTTTTAATGGTTAGGATTAGGATTAGGGTTAAGGGTTAGGGTAAGGCTTAGGGGTTAGGGTGAAGGTTTAGGGTCAAGGGTTAGGGTTTATGTTAGGCAGAGCGTTGGGGTTAGAAGTAAGGGTTACTGTCAGTGTTAGGGTTGTAGGTAGGGTTACGGTTAGGGTTAGCGGTTTAGAATTAGGGTTAGGGATTAGGTGTCACAGTGATGACTAGGAGATAGGGTTAGAATTATGGGATAGGGGTTGTTCTCAGGAAATGGGTTATGCATTAACGTTAGGATAAGAGGTTAAAGTTAGGCGCACGGTGAGGTTTACGTGTTAAGGGGAGAAATAGGTACAGGGTTGGGTGTTATGTTCAGGGTTAGGGTTATCTGTTAAAGGTATTGTTTATGCTTAGCGCACGGGCCCTGTCTGCATTAGGCGGGCGGGGGGAGTTTAGGGGGCTGGGATTGTACCCAGGAACCCACTCTATCATACTCTGGGTATGGGCCCGTGGGTTTCATGCAGGACACAGTGGTAGAGCCTCCTTTCTCGCATGGCATGGGAGGATTTCAGGCTTTCTAAACTCTAAGAAAGCAAGAAGTCTGAGAATTAGATTTAGGGTTAGGATTCTGGTTAGGGTTAAGGATGAAGTTTAGTGTTAGGGTGAGGGCTTAGGGTTAGGGATTAGGGTTAGGGTTAAAGGTTACTCTTAGGTTTAACGGTTACACTTTGGTTTAGGGTTGAGGTTTACGGTTATGTTTAAGATTAGGGGTTAGGGTGTGGTACAGGGTTAGGGTTAAGTGTTAGGTTTAGGTTTGAAGATTAGTATTAGGGTTAGGATTAAAGGTTAGCGTGAGAGTTAATGCTTAGGGTTAAGGTTAAGACTTAGGGTTTAGGGTTAGGGTTAGGGTTAGTTTTAGGGTTAGAGTTAAGTGCTATGGTTTGTGTTAGAGGTTAGGGTTAGGTTTACTGGTCACGGTTAGGGTTACGTTTAGGGGGTAGCATTAGTTTTAGGGTTAGGGTTAAGGGATAGGATTAGGGGTAATTGTTGGGCTTACGGTTAGGGTTTAGTGTTAGTGTTAGCATTAAGGATTAGGGTTAGGGTCAGGGTTAAATGCTTGGGTGCGGGTAATGGTTAGGGTCAGGGTTTAGGTTCACGGATAGGGTTAGTGTTAAGGGTTACGGGTAGGTTTAGGGTTCAGGGTTAGTGTTAGCATTAGGGCTTAAGGTTAGGATTAGGCGGTAGGTTAGATTTAGGGTTAGATGTAGGCGTTGGGGTAAGGGCTAGCGTTAGGGTTAAGAGATAGGGTTAGGTTTAATGCTTAGGATTAGGGTTAGGGTTTGGGGTTAAAGTAAGTGTTAGGGGTTAGGTTTAAGGATCCAAGGTTAGGGTTATTTTTAGCTGTAGTGTTAGGGTTAGGGATAAGGGATCCCATTAGCATTAAGGGTCTTCCTTACTGTAGGGTTAAGGGTTAGGCTTAGAGTTAAAGTTTAAGGTTAGGGTCAGTGTTAAGATTTAGGGTGAGGGTTAACGGTTAGGGTAAAGGTTAAGCGTTAGGGTTAGGGATTAGTGATTAGGGTTTTTGGTTAGTGTTAGGGTTAGCGGTTAGGAGTTAGTGTTTTATGAAGGGGTATGGTTAGAATTAGGATTGGGGTTAGAGTTAGGGTGAGGAATAGGGGTTAGGTTTAGGGGTTAGTTTTAGGGTAAAAGGATAGGATTAGGGTTACGGGTTGGGCTTACGTTTAGGGTTAAAGTTTACTGCTAGGGTTAGGGATAGGGTTCAGGATTAGCTTTAGGGGTTCTGGTTAGGGTTAGGTGATAGGTTAGTGTCAGGGTTAGGTCTAGTCGTGAGGGTAAGGTTTAGGGTTAGCTTTAAGAGCTAGGGTTAGGTTTAATGGTTAGGATTAGGATTAGGGTTAAGGGTTCGGGTAAGGCTTAGGGGTTAGGGTGAAGGGTTAGGGTCAAGGGTTAGGGTTTTTGTTAGGCATAGCGTTGGGGTTAGAAGTAAGGGTTACTGTCAGTGTTAGGGTTGTAGGTAGGGTTACGGTTAGGGTTAGCGGTTTAGAATTAGGGTTAGGGATTAGGTGTCACATTGATGACTAGGAGATAGGGTTAGAATTATGGGATAGGGGTTGTTCTCAGGAAATGGGTTATGCATTAACGTTAGGATAAGAGGTTAAAGTTAGGCGCACGGTGAGGTTTACGTGTTAAGGGGAGAAATAGGAACAGGGTTGGGTGTTATGTTCAGGGTTAGGGTTATCTGTTAAAGGTATTGTTTATGCTTAGCGCACGGGCCCTGTCTGCATTAGGCGGGCGGGGGGAGTTTAGGGGGCTGGGATTGTACCCGGGAACCCACTCTATCATACTCTGGGTATGGGCCCGTGGGTTTCATGCAGGACACAGTGGTAGAGCCTCCTTTCACGCATGGCATGGGAGGATTGCAGGCTTTCTAAACTCTAAGAAAGCAAGAAGTCTGAGAATTAGATTTAGGGTTAGGATTCTGGTTAGGGTTAAGGATGAAGTTTAGTGTTAGGGTGAGGGCTTAGGGTTAGGGATTAGGGTTAGGGTTAAAGGTTACTCTTAGGTTTAACGGTTACACTTTGGTTTAGGGTTGAGGTTTACGGTTAGGGTTAAGATGAGGGGTTAAGGTTTGGTACAGGGTTAGGGTTAAGTGTTAGGTTTAGGGTTGAAGATTAGGATTAGGGTTAGGATTAAAGGTTAGCGTGAGAGTTAACGCTTAGGGTTAACGTTAAGAGTTAGGGTTTAGGGTTAGTGTTAGTTTTAGGGTTAGAGTTATGTGCTATGGTTTGTGTTAGAGGTTAGGGTTAGGTTTACTGGTCACGGTTAGGGTGACGTTTTGGGGGTAGCATTAGAGTTAGGGTTAGGGTTAAGGGATAGGATTAGGGTTAAGTGTTGGGCTTAGGGTTAGGGTTTAGTGTTAGGGTTAGCATTAAGGATTACGGTTAGGGTGAGGGTTAAATGTTTGGGTGCGGTTAATGGTTAGGGTCAGGTTTAAGGTTCACGGATAGGGTTAGTGTTAAGGGTTACGGGTAGGTTTAGGGTTCAGGGTTAGTGTTAGCATTAGGGCTTAAGGTTAGGATTAGGCGGTAGTTAGATTTAGGGTTAGATCTAGGCGTTAGGGTAAGGGCTATCGTTAGGGTTAAGAGATAGGGTTAGGTTTAATGCTTAGGATTAGGGTTAGGGTTTGGGGTTAAAGTAAGTGTTAGGGGTTAGGTTTAAGGATCCAAGGTTAGGGTTATTTTTAGCTGTAGTGTTAGGGTTAGGGATAAGGGATCCCATTAGCATTAAGGGTCTTCCTTATTGTAGGATTAAGGCTTAGGCTTAGAGTTAAAGATTAAGGTTAGGGTCAGTGTTAAGATTTAGGGTGAGGGTTAACGGTGAGGATAAAGGGTAAGCGTTAGGGTTAGGGATTAGTGATTAGGGTTTTTGGTTAGTGTTAGGGTTAGCGGTTAGGAGTTAGTGTTTTATGAAGGGGTATGGTTAGAATTAGGATTGGGGTTAGAGTTAGGGTGAGGTATAGGGGTTAGGTTTAGGGATTACTTTTAGGGTAAAAGGATAGGATTAGGGTTACGGGTTGGACTTAGGTTTAGGGTTAAAGTTTACTGCTAGGGTTAGGGATAGGGTTCAGGGTTAGCTTTAGGGGTTCTGGTTAGGGTTAGGTGTTAGGTTAGTGTCAGGGTTAGGTCTAGTCGTGAGGGTAAGGTTTAGGGTTAGCTTTAAGAGCTAGGGTTAGGTTTAATGGTTAGGATTAGGATTAGGGTTAAGGGTTAGGGTAAGGCTTAGGGGTTAGGGTGAAGGGTTAGGGTCAAGGGTTAGGGTTTTTGTTAGGCATAGCGTTGGGGTTAGAAGTAAGGGTTACTGTCAGTGTTAGGGTTGTAGGTAGGGTTACGGTTAGGGTTAGCGGTTTAGAATTAGGGTTAGGGATTAGGTGTCACAGTGATGACTAGGAGATAGGGTTAGAATTATGGGATAGGGCTTGTTCTCAGGAAATGGGTTATGCATTAACGTTAGGATAAGAGGTTAAAGTTAGGCGCACGGTGAGGTTTACGTGTTAAGGGGAGAAATAGGAACAGGGTTGGGTGTTATGTTCAGGGTTAGGGTTATCTGTTAAAGGTATTGTTTATGCTTAGCGCACGGGCTCTGTCTGCATTAGGCGGGCGGGGGGAGTTTAGGGGGCTGGGATTGTACCCGGGAACCCACTCTATCATACTCTGGGTATGGGCCCGTGGGTTTCATGCAGGACACAGTGGTAGAGCCTCCTTTCCCGCATGGCACGGGAGTATTGCAGGCTTTCTAAACTCTAAGAAAGCAAGAAGTCTGAGAATTAGATTTAGGGTTAGGATTATGGTTAGGGTTAAGGATGAAGTTTAGTGTTAGGGTGAGGGCTTAGGGTTAGGGATTAGGGTTAGGGTTAAAGGTTACTCTTAGGTTTAACGGTTACACTTTGGTTTCGGGTTGAGGTTTACGGTTAGGGTTAAGATGAGGGGTTAGTGTTTGGTACAGGGTTAGGGTTAAGTGTTAGGTTTAGGGTTGAAGATTAGGATTAGGGTTAGGATTAAAGGTTAGCGTGAGAGTTAACGCTTAGGGTTAAGGTTAAGAGTTAGGGTTTAGGGTTAGGTTTAGGGTTAGGGTTAGTTTTAGGGTTAGAGTTATGTGCTATGGTTTGTGTTAGAGGTTAGGGTTAGGTTTACTGGTCACGGTTAGGGTAACGTTTAGGGGGTAGCATTAGGGTTAGGGTTAGGGTTAAGGGATAGGATTAGGGTTAAGTGCTGGGCTTAGGATTAGGGTTTCGTGTTAGGTTTATCATTAAGGATTAGGGTTAGAATCAGGGTTAAATGCTTGGGTGCGGGTAATGTTTAGGGTCAGGGTTAAGGTTCACAGATAGGGTTAGTGTTAAGGGTTACGGGTAGGTTTAGGGTTCAGGGTTAGTGTTAGCCTTAGGGCTTAAGGTTAGGATTAGGTGGTAGGTTAGATTTAGGGTTAGATCTAGGCGTTAGGGTAAGGGCTAGCGTTAGGGTTAAGAGATAGGTTTAGGTTTAATGCTTAGGATTAGGGTTAGGGTTTGGGGTTAAAGTAAGTGTTAGGGGTTAGGTTTAAGGATCCAAGGTTAGGGTTATTTTTAGCTGTAGTGTTAGGGTTAGGGATAAGGGATCCCATTAGCATTAAGGGTCTTCCTTACTGTAGGGTTAAGGGTTAGGCTTAGAGTTAAAGTTTAAGGTTAGGGTCAGTGTTAAGATTTAGGGTGAGGGTTAACGGTTAGGGTAAAGGTTAAGCGTTAGGGTTAGGGATTAGTGATTAGGGTTTTTGGTTAGTGTTAGGGTTAGCGGTTAGGAGTTAGTGTTTTATGAAGGGGTATGGTTAGAATTAGGATTGGTATTAATGTTATATTGGCTTGGTAGAACGTGTTGGGGAGAACTCCATCCTTCTCAATATTGGAGAATAGTTTATGTAGGATGGGCACCAGTTCTTCTTTGTATGTATGGTAAAATTCAGGTGTGAACCCATCTGGACCAGGGCTTTTCTTTTTGGGAAGGTTTTTTATTGCTGTTTCTATTTCAGTTCTTGATATTGGTCTGTTCAGGTACTCTATTTCTTCCTGGTTGAGCCTGGGAAGACTATGTGTCTCTAAAAATTTGTCCATTTCCTCCACGTTCTCCAGTTTGTGTGCATAAAGATTTTTGTAGAATTCATAGATGATATCTTGTATCTCTGTAGCATCGGTTGTGATTTCTCCTTTCATGTTCCTAATGGAGGTTATTAGAGATTTTACTTTTGTGCTCTTGGTTAGTCTAGGCAGGGGTGTGTCTATTTTGTTTATCTTTTCAAAGAACCAACTTTTTGTTTTATTAATTTCCCTTATAGTTTCTTTGTTGTCCTTTTCATTTAGTTCTGATTTGATCTTAGTAATTTCTCGCCTTCTGCTGGGTTTGGGATCGTTCTGTTCTTCTTTCTCCAGCTCTTTGAGTCTATTCGTTAGGTTGTCTATTTGCATGTTTTCTGTCTTTTTGATATAGGCATTTATGGATATGAATTTTCCTCTCAGGACTGCTTTAGCTGCATCCCATAGATTTTGATAAGTTGTATCTCCATTGTCATTTAATTCAAAGAAATTTTTGATTTCCATCTTGATTCCTTCTTTTATAGAATAATTATTCAGGAGAAGGTTATTTAGCTTCCATGACTTTGAGTAAGAGTGAGGGTTTCTGTTTGTGATCATTGTTACTTTTATTCCGCTGTGATCTGAGAAGATGCATGGTATAATTTCTTTTTTTTTGAATTTTTGAAGATATGATTTATGTCCTAGGACATGGTCAATCTTAGAGAATGTCCCGTGAGCTGATGAGAAGAATGTATATTCTGTGGACTTTGGGTAGAATGTCCTATAGATGTCAGCCATGCCCATTTGTTCTAGCATTCTATTTAGGTCCATTATGTCTTTGTTTATTTTCTGTTTAGAGGATCTGTCCTGTACTGTCAGTGGGGTGTTAAAGTCTCCAGCTATTACAGTATTATTATCTATCATCTGGTTCAGATCTAGTAGGGTTTGCTTTATGAATCTAGGTGCACCTAGGTTGGGTGCATATATATTGAGTATAGTCATGGCTTCTTGTTGAATTGTGCCCTTGACCAGTATGTAGTAGCCATTTTTGTCTTTTATTATTTTTGTTGGTTTGAAAGCTAAGTTATTGGAAATTAAGATTGCCACACCAGCTTTCTTTTCGTTACCGTTTGCTTGAAATACCGATTTCCATCCTTTTACTTTCAGTCTAAATGCATCTTTGCTCGTTAGGTGGGTTTCTTGGAGACAGCAGATACTTGGCTTGTGCTTTTTTATCCATTGGGCCAGTCTATGTCTCTTGAGCGGGGAATTCAAGCCATTCACATTTATTGAGAAAACCGATAAGTGAGACGGTTTTTTGTTCAGCTTGTTGGGTAGAACTTCATTGCAATGTTTTCTAATCATCAGGGAAATGCAAATCAAAACCACAATGAGATATCACTTAACCCCAGTGAGAATGGCCTTTATCAAAAAAACCCAAAACAACACATGTTGGCGTGGGTGTGGAGAGACAGGAACACTAATACACTGCTGGTGGGACTGCAAACTAGTGCAACCCCTGTGGAAAGCATTATGGAGGTATCTTAAACAGATTCAAGTAGACCTGCCATTTGACCCAGCAATCCCATTACTGGGCATATACCCAAAGGAAAAAAGGTCATTCTGTTACAAAGGCACGTGTACCCAAATGTTTATAGCAGCACAATTCACAATAGCAAAGATGTGGAAACAACCCAAATGTCCATCAATACATGATTGGATTAGTAAACTGTGGTATATGTATACCATGGAATATTACTCAGCTATAAGGAATGATGAAGATACGACATCTCTATGGTTCTCCTGGAGAGAGTTGGAACCCATTATATTAAGTGAAGTATCCCAAGAATGGAAAAACAAGCATCACATGTACTCACCAGAAAATTGGTTTCCCTGATCATCACCTAAATACAAATCTGGGAATGACACCAATTGGACATCAGACTGAGGTGGGGGGTGGGGGAGGGGATGGGGGTATGCCTACACAATGAGTGCATTGCACACCTTTTGGGGAGTGGTAACACTTGAAGGTGCTGACTCGGGAAAGGGGGGGTGGGGAAAAAAATATAAAACTATTGTTTTTAACTTGCACTGTTCACTTAATAATTTATCATGAATATTACCCATATTATTTCAAAAAAAAAAAAAAAGAATTAGGATTGGGGTTAGAGTTAGGGTGAGGTATAGGGGTTAGGTTTAGGGGTTAGTTTTAGGGTAAAAGGATAGGATTAGGGTTACGGGTTGGGCTTAGGTTTAGGGTTAAAGTTTACTGCTAGGGTTAGGGATAGGGTTCAGAGTTAGCTTTAGGGGTTCTGGTTAGGGTTAGGTGTTAGGTTAGTGTCAGGGTTAGGTCTAGTCGTGAGGGTAAGGTTTAGGGTTAGCTTTAAGAGCTAGGGTTAGGTTTAATGGTTAGGATTAGGATTAGGGTTAAGGGTTAGGGTAAGGCTTAGGGGTTAGGGTGAAGGGTTAGGGTCAAGGGTTAGGGTTTTTGTTATGCATAGCGTTGGGGTTAGAAATAAGGGTTACTGTCAGTGTTAGGGTTGTAGGTAGGGTTACGGTTAGGGTTAGCGGTTTAGAATTAGGGTTAGGGATTAGGTGTCACAGTGATGACTAGGAGATAGGGTTAGAATTATGGGATAGGGCTTGTTCTCAGGAAATGGGTTATGCATTAACGTTAGGATAAGAGGTTAAAGTTAGGCGCACGGTGAGGTTTACGTGTTAAGGGGAGAAATAGGAACAGGGTTGGGTGTTATGTTCAGGGTTAGGGTTATCTGTTAAAGGTATTGTTTATGCTTAGCGCACGGGCCCTGTCTGCATTAGGCGGGCGGGGGGAGTTTAGGGGGCTGGGATTGTACCCGGGAACCCACTCTATCATACTCTGGGTATGGGCCCGTGGGTTTCATGCAGAACACAGTGGTAGAGCCTCCTTTCACGCATGGCATGGGAGGATTGCAGGCTCTCTAAACTCTAAGAAAGCAAGAAGTCTGAGAATTAGATTTAGGGTTAGGATTATGGTTAGGGTTAAGGATGAAGTTTAGTGTTAAGGTGAGGGCTTAGGGTTAGGGATTAGGGTTAGGGTTAAAGGTTACTCTTAGGTTTAACGGTTACACTTTGGTTTAGGGTTGAGGTTTACGGTTAGGGTTAAGATGAGGGGTTAGGGTTTGGTACAGGGTTAGGGTTAAGTGTTAGGTTTAGGGTTGAAGATTAGGATTAGGGTTAGGATTAAAGGTTAGCGTGAGAGTTAACGCTTAGGGTTAAGGTTAAGTGTTAAGGTTTATGGTTAGGGTTAGGGTTAGGGTTAGCTTTAGAGTTAGAGTTATGTGCTATGGTTTGTGTTAGAGGTTAGGGTTAGGTTTACTGGTCACGGTTAGGGTTACGTTTAGGGGTTAGCATTAGGGTTAGGGTTAGGGTTAAGGGATAGGATTAGGGTTAAGTGTTGGGCTTAGGGTTAGGGTTTAGTGTTAGGTTTATCATTAAGGATTAGGGTTAGAAGCAGGGTTAAATGCTTGGGTGCGGATAATGGTTAGGGTCAGGGTTAAGGTTCACGGATAGGGTTAGTGTTAAGGGTTACGGGTAGGTTTAGGGTTCAGGGTTAGTGTTAGCATTAGTGCTTAAGGTTAGGATTAGGCGGTAGGTTAGATTTAGGGTTAGATCTAGGCGTTAGGGTAAGGGCTAGCGTTAGGGTTAAGAGATAGGGTTAGGTTTAATGCTTAGGATTAGGGTTAGGGTTTGGGGTTAAAGTAAGTGTTAGGGGTTAGGTTTAAGGATCCAAGGTTAGGGTTATTTTTAGCTGTAGTGTTAGGGTTAGGGATAAGGGATCCCATTAGCATTAAGGGTCTTCCTTCCTGTAGGGTTAAGGGTTAGGCTTAGAGTTAAAGGTTAAGTTTAGGGTCAGTGTTAAGATTTAGGGTGAAGGTTAACGGTTAGGGTAAAGGTTAAGCGTTAGGGTTAGGGATTAGTGATTAGGGTTTTTGGTTAGTGTTAGGGTTAGCGGTTAGGAGTTAGTGTTTTATGAAGGGGTATGGTTAGAATTAGGATTGGGGTTAGAGTTAGGGTGAGGTATAGGGGTTAGGTTTAGGGGTTAGTTTTAGGGTAAAAGGATAGGATTAGGGTTACGGGTTGGGCTTAGGTTTAGGGTTAAAGTTTCCTGCTGGAGTTAGGGATAGGGTTCAGGGTTAGATTTGGAGTTCTGGTTAGGGTTAGGTGTTAGGTTAGTGTCAGGGTTAGGTCTAGTCGTGAGGGTAAGGTTTAGGGTTAGCTTTAAGAGCTAGGGTTAGGTTTAATGGTTAGGATTAGGATTAGGGTTAAGGGTTAGGGTAAGGCTTAGGGGTTAGGGTGAAGGGTTAGGGTCAAGGGTTAGGGTTTTTGTTAGTCATAGCGTTGGGGTTAGAAGTAAGGGTTACTGTCAGTGTTAGGGTTGTAGGTAGGGTTACGGTTAGGGTTAGCGGTTTAGAATTAGGGTTAGGGATTAGGTGTCACAGTGATGACTAGGAGATAGGGTTAGAAATATGGGATAGGGGTTGTTCTCAGGAAATGGGTTATGCATTAACGTTAGGATAAGAGGTTAAAGTTAGGCGCACGGTGAGGTTTACGTGTTAAGGGGAGAAATAGGAACAGGGTTGGGTGTTATGTTCAGGGTTAGGGTTATCTGTTAAAGGTATTGTTTATGCTTAGCGCACGGGCTCTGTCCGCATTAGGCGGGCGGGGGGAGTTTAGGGGGCTGGGATTGTATCCGGGAACCCACTCTATCATACTCTGGGTATGGGCCCGTGGGTTTCATGCAGGACACAGTGGTAGAGCCTCCTTTCACGCATGGCATGGGAGGATTGCAGGCTTTCTAAACTCTAAGAAAGCGAGAAGTCTGAGAATTAGATTTAGGGTTAGGATTCTGGTTAAGGTTAAGGATGAAGTTTAGTGTTAGGGTGAGGGCTTAAGGTTAGGGATTAGGGTTAGGGTTAAAGGTTACTCTTAGGTTTAACGGTTACACTTTGGTTTAGGGTTGAAGTTTACGGTTAGGGTTAAGATGAGGGGTTAGGGTTTGGTACAGGGTTAGGGTTAAGTGTTAGGTTTAGGTTTGAAGATTAGGATTAGGGTTAGGATTAAAGGTTAGCGTGAGAGTTAACGCTTAGGGTTAAGGTTAAGAGTTAGGGTTTAGGATTAGGGTTAGTTTTAGGGTTAGAGTTATGTGCTATGGTTTGTGTTAGAGGTTAGGGTTAGGTTTACTGGTGACGGTTAGGGTTACGTTTAGGGGTTAGCATTAGGGTTAGGGTTAGGGTTAGGGTTAAGGGATAGGATTAGGGTTTAGTGTTAATGTTAGCATTAAGGATTAGGGTTAGGGTCAGGGTTAAATGCTTGGGTGCGGGTAATGGTTAGGGTCAGGCTTAAGGTTCACGGATAGGGTTAGTGTTAAGGGTTACCGGTAGGTTTAGGGTTCAGGGTTAGTGTTAGCATTAGGGTTTAAGGTTAGGATTAGGCGGTAGGTTAGATTTAGGGTTAGATCTAGGCGTTAGGGTAAGGGCTAGCGTTAGGGTTAAGAGATAGGGTTAGGTTTAATGCTTAGGATTAGGGTTAGGTTTTGGGGTTAAAGTAAATGTTAGGGGTTAGGTTTAAGGATCCAAGGTTAGGGTTATTTTTAGCTGTAGTGTTAGGGTTAGGGATAAGGGATCCCATTAGCATTAAGGGTCTTCCTTCCTGTAGGGTTAAGGGTTAGGCTTAGAGTTAAAGTTTAAGGTTAGGGTCAGTGTTAAGATTTAGGGTGAGGGTTAACGGTGAGGGTAAAGGGTAAGCGTTAGGGTTAGGGATTAGTGATTAGGGATTTTGGTTAGTGTTAGGGTTAGCGGTTAGGAGTTAGTGCTTTATGAAGGGGTATGGTTAGAATTAGGATTGGGGTTAGAGTTAGGGTGAGGTATAGGGGTTAGGTTTAGGGTTAGTTTTAGGATAAAAGGATAGGATTAGGGTTACGGGTTGGGCTTAGGTTTAGGGTTAAAGTTTACTGCTAGGGTTAGGGATAGGGTTCAGGGTTAGCTTTAGGGGTTCTGGTTAGGGTTAGGTGTTAGGTTAGTGTCAGGGTTAGGTCTAGTCGTGAGGGTAAGGTTTAGGGTTAGCTTTAAGAGCTAGGGTTAGGTTTAATGGTTAGGATTAGGATTAGGGTTAAGGGTTAGGGTAAGGCTTAGGGGTTAGGGTGAAGGTTTAGGGTCAAGGGTTAGGGTTTTTGTTAGTCATAGCGTTGGGTTTAGAAGTAAGGGTTACTGTCAGTGTTAAGGTTGTAGGTAGGGTTACGGTTAGGGTTAGCGGTTTAGAATTAGGGTTAGGGATTAGGTGTCACAGTGATGACTAGGAGATAGGGTTAGAAATATGGGATAGGGGTTGTTCTCAGGAAATGGGTTATGCATTAACGTTAGGATAAGAGGTTAAAGTTAGGCGCATGGTGAGGTTTACGTGTTAAGGGGAGAAATAGGAACAGGGTTGGGTGTTATGTTCAGGGTTAGGGTTATCTGTTAAAGGTATTGTTTATGCTTAGCGCATGGGCCCTGTCTGCATTAGGCGGGCGGGGGGAGTTTAGGGGGCTGGGATTGTACCCGGGAACCCACTCTATCATACTCTGGGTATGAGCCCGTGGGTTTCATGCAGGACACAGTGGTAGAGCCTCCTTTCACGCATGGCATGGGAGGATTGCAGGCTTTCTAAACTCTAAGAAAGCAAGAAGTCTGAGAATTAGATTTAGGGTTAGGATTCTGGTTAGGGTTAAGGATGAAGTTTAGTGTTAGGGTGAGGGCTTAGGGTTAGGGATTAGGGTTAGGGTTAAAGGTTACTCTTAGGTTTAACGGTTACACTTTGGTTTAGGGTTGGGGTTTACGGTTAGGGTTAAGATGAGGGGTTAGCGTTTGGTACAGGGTTAGGGTTAAGTGTTAGGTTTAGGTTTGAAGATTAGGATTAGGGTTAGGATTAAAGGATAGCGTGAGAGTTAACGCTTAGGGTTAAGGTTAAGAGTTAGGGTTTAGGGTTAGGTTTAGGGTTAGGGTTAGTTTTAGAGTTAGAGTTTTGTGCTATGGTTTGTGTTAGAGGTTAGGGTTAGGTTTACTGGTCACGGTTAGGGTTACGTTTAGGGGGTAGCATTAGGGTTAGGGTTAGGGTTAAGGGATAGGTTTAGGGATAAGTGTTGGCCTTAGGGTTAGGGTTTAGTGTTAGGTTTAGCATTAAGGATTAGGGTTATGGTCAGGGTTAAATGCTTGGGTGCGGGTAATGGTTAGGGTCAGGGTTAAGATTCACGGATAGGGTTAGTGTTAAGGGTTACGGGTAGGGTTAGGGTTCAGGGTTAGTGTTAGCATTAGTGCTTAAGGTTAGGATTAGGCGGTAGGTTAGATTTAGGGTTAGATCTAGGCGTTAGGGTAAGGGCTAGCTTTAGGGTTAAGAGATAGAGTTAGGTTTAATGCTTAGGATTAGGGTTAGGGTTTGGGGTTAAAGTAAGTGTTAGGGGTTAGGTTTAAGGATCCAAGGTTAGGGTTATTTTTAGCTGTAGTGTTAGGGTTAGGGATAAGGGATCCCATTAGCATTAAGGGTCTTCCTTACTGTAGGGTTAAGGGTTAGGCTTAGAGTTAAAGGTTAAGGTTAGGGTCAGTGTTAAGATTTAGGGTGAGGGTTAACGCTTAGGGTAAAGGTTAAGCGTTAGGGTTAGGGATTAGTGATTAGGGTTTTTGGTTAGTGTTAGGGTTAGCGGTTAGGAGTTAGTGTTTTATGAAGGGGTATGGTTAGAATTAGGATTGGGGTTAGAGTTAGGGTGAGGTATAGGGGTTAGGTTTCGGGGTTAGTTTTAGGGTAAAAGGATAGGATTAGGGTTACGGGTTGGGCTTAGGTTTAGGGTTAAAGTTTCCTGCTGGAGTTAGGGATAGGGTTCAGGGTTAGCTTTAGGGGTTCTGGTTAGGGTTAGGTGTTAGGTTAGTGTCAGGGTTAGGTCTAGTCGTGAGGGTAAGGTTTAGGGTTAGCTTTAAGAGCTAGGGTTAGGTTTAATGGTTAGGATTAGGATTAGGGTTAAGGGTTCGGGTAAGGCTTAGGGGTTAGGGTGAAGGGTTAGGGTCAAGGGTTAGGGTTTTTGTTAGGCATAGCGTTGGGGTTAGAAGTAAGGGTTACTGTCAGTGTTAGGGTTGTAGGTAGGGTTACGGTTAGGGTTAGCGGTTTAGAATTAGGGTTAGGGATTAGGTGTCACAGTGATGACTAGGAGATAGGGTTAGAATTATGGGATAGGGCTTGTTCTCAGGAAATGGGTTATGCATTAACGTTAGGATAAGAGGTTAAAGTTAGGCGCACGGTGAGGTTTACGTGTTAAGGGGAGAAATAGGAACAGGGTTGGGTGTTATGTTCAGGGTTAGGGTTATCTGTTAAAGGTATTGTTTATGCTTAGCGCACGGGCCCTGTCTGCATTAGGCGAGCGGGGGGAGTATAGGGGGCTGGGATGGTACCCGGGAACCCACTCTATCATACTCTGGGTATGGGCCCATGGGTTTCATGCAGGACACAGTGGTAGAGCCTCCTTTCACGCATGGCACGGGAGGATTGCAGGCTTTCTAAACTCTAAGAAAGCAAGAAGTCTGAGAATTAGATTTAGGGTTAGGATTATGGTTAGGGTTAAGGATGAAGTTTAGTGTTAGGGTGAGGGCTTAGGATTAGGGATTAGGGTTAAGGTTAAAGGTTACTCTTAGGTTTAACGGTTACACTTTGGTTTAGGGTTGAGGTTTACGGTTAGGGTTAAGATGAGGGGTTAGGGTTTGGTACAGGGTTAGGGTTAAGTGTTAGGTTTAGGTTTGAAGATTAGGATTAGGGTTAGGATTAAAGGTTAGCGTGAGAGTTAACGCTTAGGGTTAAGGTTAAGAGTTAGGTTTTAGGGTTAGGGTTAGGGTTAGTTTTAGGTTTAGAGTTATGTGCTATGGTTTGTGTTAGAGGTTAGGGTTAGGTTTACTGGTCACGGTTAGGGTTACGTTTAGGGGGTAGCATTAGGGTTAGGGTTAGGAATAAGGGATAGGATTAAGGTTAAGTGTTGGGCTTAGGATTAGGGTTTAGTGTTAAGGTTAGCATTAAGGATTAGGGTTATGGTCAGGGTTAAATGCTTGGGTGCGGGTAGTGGTTAGGGTCAGGGTTAAGGTTCACGGATAGGGTTAGTGTTAAGGGTTACGGGTAGGTTTAGGGTTCATGGTTAGTGTTAGCATTAGGGCTTAAGGTTAGGATTAGGCGGTAGGTTAGATTTAGGGTTAGATCTAGGCGTTAGGGTAAGGGCTAGCGTTAGGGTTAAGAGATAGGGTTAGGTTTAATGCTTAGGATTAGGGTTCGGGTTTGGGGTTAAAGTAAGTGTTAGGGGTTAGGTTTAAGGATCCAAGGTTAGGGTTATTTTTAGCTGTAGTGTTAGGGTTAGGGATAAGGGTTCCCATTAGCATTAAGGGTCTTCCTTCCTGTAGGGTTAAGGGTTAGGCTTAGAGTTAAAGGTTAAGGTTAGGGTCAGTGTTAAGATTTAGGGTGAGGGTTAACGGTTAGGGTAAAGGTTAAGCGTTAGGGTTAGGGATTAGTGATTAGGGTTTTTGGTTAGTGTTAGGGTTAGCGGTTAGGAGTTAGTGTTTTATGAAGTGGTATGGTTAGAATTAGGATTGGGGTTAGAGTTAGGGTGAGGTATAGGGGTTAGGTTTAGGGGTTAGTTTTAGGGTAAAAGGATAGGATTAGGGTTACGGGTTGGGCTTAGGTTTAGGGTTAAAGTTTACTGCTAGGGTTAGGGATAGGGTTCAGGGTTAGCTTTAGGGGTTCTGGTTAGGGTTAGGTGTTAGGTTAGTGTCAGGGTTAGGTCTAGTCGTGAGGGTAAGGTTTAGGGTTAGCTTTAAGAGCTAGGGTTAGGTTTAATGGTTAGGATTAGGATTAGGGTTAAGGGTTAGGGTAAGGCTTAGGGGTTAGGGTGAAGGGTTAGGGTCAAGGGTTAGGGTTTTTGTTAGGCATAGTGTTGGGGTTAGAAGTAAGGGTTACTGTCAGTGTTAGGGTTGTAGGTAGGGTTACGGTTAGGGTTAGCGGTTTAGAATTAGGGTTAGGGATTAGGTGTCACAGTGATCACTAGGAGATAGGGTTATAATTATGGGATAGGGGTTGTTCTCAGAAAATGGTATATGCATTAACGTTAGGATAAGAGGTTAAAGTTAGGCGCACGGTGAGGTTTACGTGTTAAGGGGAGAAATAGGAACAGGGTTGGGTGTTATGTTCAGAGTTAGGGTTATCTGTTAGAGGTATTGTTTATGCTTAGCGCACGGGCCCAGTCTGCATTAGGCGGGCGGGGGGAGTTTAGGGGGCTGGGATTGTACCCGGGAACACACTCTATCATACTCTGGGTATGGGCCCGTGGGTTTCATGGAGGACACAGTGGTAGAGCCTCATTTCACGCATGGCATGGGAGGATTGCAGGCTTTCTAAACTCTAAGAAAGCAAGAAGTCTGAGAATTAGATTTAGGGTTAGGATTATGGTTAGGGTTAAGGATGAAGTTTAGTGTTAGGGTGAGAGCTTAGGGTTAGGGATTAGGGTTAGGGTTAAAGGTTACTCTTAGGTTTAACGGTTACACTTTCGTTTAGGGTTGAGGTTTACGGTTAGGGTTAAGATGAGGGGTTGGGGTTAGGATTAGGTACAGGGTTAGGGTTAAGTGTTAGGTTTAGGGTGGAAGATTAGGATTAGGGTTAGGATTAAAGGTTAGCATGAGAGTTAACGCTTAGGGTTAAGGTTAAGAGTTAGGGTTTAGGGTTAGGGTTAGGGTTAGGGTTAGTTTTAGGGTTAGAGTTATGTGCTATGATTTGTGTTAGAGGTTAGGCTTAGGTTTACTGGTCATGGTTAGGGTTACGTTCAGGGGGTAGCATTAGGGTTAGGGTTAGGGTTAAGGGATAGGATTAGGGTTAAGTGCTGGGCTTAGGGTTAGGTTTTAGTGTTAGGTTTATCATTAAGGATTATGGTTAGAATCAGGGTTAAATGCTTGGGTGCGGGTAATGGTTAGGGTCAGGGTTAAGGTTCACAGATAGGGTTAGTGTTAAGGGTTACGCGTAGGTTTAGGGTTCAGGGTTAGTGTTAGCATTAGGGCTTAAGGTTAGGATAAGGCGGTAGTTAGATTTAGGGTTAGATCTAGGCGTTAGGGTAAGGGCTAGCGTTAGGGTTAAGAGATAGGGTTAGGTTTAATGCTTAGGATTAGGGTTAGGGTTTGGGGTTAAAGTAAGTGTTAGGGGTTAGGTTTAAGGATCCAAGGTTAGGGTTATTTTTAGCTGTAGTGTTAGGGTTAGGGATAAGGGATCCCATTAGCATTAAGGGTCTTCCTTCCTGTAGGGTTAAGGGTTAGGCTTAGAGTTAAAGGTTAAGGTTAGGGTCAGTGTTAAGATTTAGGGTGAGGGTTAACGGTTAGGGTAAAGGTTAAGCGTTACGGTTAGGGATTAGTGATTAGGGTTTTTGGTTAGTGTTAGGGTTAGCGGTTAGGGGTTAGCGTTTTACGAAGGGGTATGGTTAGAATTAGGATTGGGGTTAGAGTTAGGGTGAGGTATAGGGGTTAGGTTTAGGGGTTAGTTTTAGGGTAAAAGGATAGGATTAGGGTTACGGGTTGGGCTTAGGTTTAGGGTTAAAGTTTACTGCTAGGGTTTGGGATAGGGTTCAGGGTTAGCTTTAGGGGTTCTGGTTAGGGTTAGGTGTTAGGTTAGTGTCAGGGTTAGGTCTGGTCGTGAGGGTAAGGTTTAGGGTTAGCTTTAAGAGCTAGGGTTAGGTTTAATGGTTAGGATTAGGATTAGGGTTAAGGGTTAGGGTAAGGCTTAGGGGTTAGGGTGAAGGGTTAGGGTCAAGGGTTGAGGTTTTTGTTAGGCATAGCGTTGGGGTTAGAAGTAAGGGTTACTGTCAGTGTTAGGGTTGTAGGTAGGGTTACGGTTAGGGTTAGCGGTTTAGAATTAGGGTTAGGGATTAGGTGTCACAGTGATGACTAGGAGATAGGGTTAGAATTATGGGATGAGGTTGTTCTCAGGAAATGGGTTATGCATTAACGTTAGGATAAGAGGTTAAAGTTAGGCGCACGGTGAGGTTTACGTGTTAAGGGGAGAAATAGGAACAGGGTTGGGTGTTATGTTCAGGGTTAGGGTTATCTGTTAAAGGTATTGTTTATGCTTAGCGCACGGGCCCTGTCTGCATTAGGCGGGCGGGGGGAGTTTAGGGGGCTGGGATTGTACCCGGGAACCCACTCTATCATACTCGGGATATGGGCCCATGGGTTTCATGCAGGACACAGTGGTAGAGCCTCCTTTCACAAATGGCATGGGAGGATTGCAGGCTTTCTAAACTCTAAGAAAGCAAGAAGTCTGAGAATTAGATTTAGGGTTAGGATTATGGTTAGGGTGAAGGATGAAGTTTAGTGTTAGGGTGAGGGCTTAGGGTTAGGGATTAGGGTTAGGGTTAAAGGTTACTCTTAGGTTTAACGGTTACACTTTGGTTTCGGGTTGAGGTTTACGGTTAGGGTTAAGATGAGGGGTTAGGGTTTGGTACAGGGTTAGGGTTAAGTGTTAGGTTTAGGTTTGAAGATTAGGATTAGGGTTAGGATTAAAGGTTAGCGTGAGAGTTAACGCTTAGTGTTAAGGTTAAGGGTTAGGTTTAGGGTTAGGGTTAGGGTTAGTTTTAGGGTTAGAGTTATGTGCTATGGTTTATGTCAGAGGTTAGGGTTAGATTTATTGATGACGGTTAGGGTTACGTTTAGGGGTTAGAATTAGGGTTAGGGATCAGGGATAGGATTAGGGTTAAGTGTTGGGCTTAGGGTTAGGTTTAGGTGTTAGGGTTATCATTAAGGATTAGGGGTAGGGTCAGGGTTAAATGCTTGGGTGCGGGTAATGGTTAGGGTCAGGGTTAAGGTTCACGGATAGGGTTAGTGTTAAGGGTTACGGGTCGGTTTAGGGTTCAGGGTTAGAGTTAGCATTAGGGCTGAAGGTTAGGATTAGGCGGTAGTTTAGATTTAGGGTTAGATCTAGGCGTTAGGGTAAGGGCTAGCGTTAGGGTTAAGAGATAGGGTTAGGTTTAATGCTTAGGATTAGGGTTAGGGTTTGGGGTTAAAGTAAGTGTTAGGGGTTAGGTTTAAGGATCCAAGGTTAGGGTTATTTTTAGCTGTAGTGTTAGGGTTAGGGATAAGGGATCCCATTAGCATTAAGGGTCTTCCTTACTGTAGGGTTAAGGGTTAGGCTTAGAGTTAAAGGTTAAGGTTAGGGTCAGTGTTAAGATTAAGGGTGAGGGTTAACGGTTAGGGTAAAGGTTAAGCCTTAGGGTTAGGGATTAGTGATTAGGGTTTTTGGTTAGTGTTAGGGTTAGCGGTTAGGAGTTAGTGTTTTATGAAGGGGTATGGTTAGAATTAGGATTGGGGTTAGAGTTAGGGTGAGGTATAGGGGTTAGGTTTAGGGGTTAGTTTTAGGGTAAAAGGATAGGATTAGGGTTACGGGTTGGGCTTAGGTTTAGGGTTAAAGTGTACTGCTAGGGTTAGGGATAGGTTTCAGGGTTAGCTTTAGGGGTTCTGGTTAGGGTTAGGTGTTAGGTTAGTGTCAGGGTTAGGTCCAGTCGTGAGGGTAAGGTTTAGGGTTAGCTTTAAGAGCTAGGGTTAGGTTTAATGGTTAGGATTAGGATTAGGGTTAAGTTTTAGGGTAAGGCTTAGAGGTTAGGGTGAAGGGTTAGGGTCAAGGTTTAGGGTTTTTGTTAGGCATAGCGTTGGGGTTAGAAGTAAGCGTTACTGTCAGTGTTAGGGTTGTAAGTATGGTTACAGTTAGGGTTAGCGGTTTAAAATTAGGGTTAGGGATTAGGTGTCACAGTAATGACTAGGAGATAGGGATAGAATTATGGGATAGGGGTTGTTCTCAGGAAATGGGTTATGCATTAACGTTAGGATAAGAGGTTAAAGTTAGGCGCACAGTGAGGTTTACGTGTTAAGGGGAGAAATAGGAACAGGGTTGGGTGTTATGTTCAGGGTTAGGGTTATCTGTTAAAGGTATTGTTTATGCTTAGCGCACGGGCCCTGTCTGCATTAGGCGGGCGGAGGGAGTTTAGGGGGCTGGGATTGTACCCAGGAACCCACTCTATCATCCTCTGGGTATGGGCCCGTGGGTTTCATGCAGGACACAGTGGTAGAGCCTCCTTTCACGCATGGCATGGGAGGATTGCAGGCTTTCTAAACTCTAAGAAAGCAAGAAGTCTGAGAATTAGATTTAGGGTTAGGATTATGGTTAGGGTTAAGGATGAAGTTTAGTGTTAGGGTGAGGGCTTAGGGTTAGGGATTATGGTTAGGGTTCAAGGTTACTCTTAGGTTTAACGGTAACACTTTGGTTTCGGGTTGAGGTTTACGGTTAGGGTTAAGATGAGGGGTTAGGGTTTGGTACAGGGTTAGGGTTAAGTGTTAGGTTTAGGTTTGAAGATTAGGATTAGGGTTAGGATTAAAGGTTAGCGTGAGAGTTAACGCTTAGTGTTAAGGTTAAGGGTTAGGTTTAGGGTTAGGGTTAGGGTTAGTTTTAGGGTTACAGTTATGTGCTATGGTTTATGTTAGAGGTTAGGGTTAGATTTATTGATGACGGTTAGGGTTACGTTTAGGGGTTAGAATTAGGGTTAGGGTTCAGGGATAGGATTAGGGTTAAGTGTTGGGCTTAGGGTTAGGTTTAGGTGTTAGGGTTATCATTAAGGATTAGGGGTAGGGTCAGGGTTAAATGCTTGGGTGCGGGTAATGGTTAGGGTCAGGGTTAAGGTTCACGGATAGGGTTAGTGTTAAGGGTTACGGGTCGGTTTAGGGTTCAGGGTTAGAGTTAGCATTAGGGCTGAAGGTTAGGATTAGGCGGTAGTTTTGATTTAGGGTTAGATCTAGGCGTTAGGGTAAGGGCTAGCGTTAGGGTTAAGAGATAGGGTTAGGTTTAATGCTTAGGATTAGGGTTAGGGTTTGGGGTTAAAGTAAGTGTTAGGGGTTAGGTTTAAGGATCCAAGGTTAGGGTTATTTTTAGCTGTAGTGTTAGGGTTAGGGATAAGGGATCCCATTAGCATTAAGGGTCTTCCTTACTGTAGGGTTAAGGGTTAGGCTTAGAGTTAAAGGTTAAGGTTAGGGTCAGTGTTAAGATTTAGGGTGAGGGTTAACGGTTAGGGTAAAGGTTAAGCCTTAGGGTTAGGGATTAGTGATTAGGGTTTTTGGTTAGTGTTAGGGTTAGCGGTTAGGAGATAGTGTTTTATGAAGGGGTATGGTTAGAATTAGGATTGGGGTTAGAGTTAGGGTGAGGTATAGGGGTTAGGTTTAGGGGTTAGTTTTAGGGTAAAAGGATAGGATTAGGGTTACGGGTTGGGCTTAGGTTTAGGGTTAAAGTTTACTGCTAGGGTTAGGGATAGGTTTCAGGGTTAGCTTTAGGGGTTCTGGTTAGGGTTAGGTGTTAGGTTAGTGTCAGGGTTAGGTCCAGTCGTGAGGGTAAGGTTTAGGGTTAGCTTTAAGAGCTAGGGTTAAGTTTAATGGTTAGGATTAGGATTAGGGTTAAGTTTTAGGGTAAGGCTTAGAGGTTAGGGTGAAGGGTTAGGGTCAAGGTTTAGGGTTTTTGTTAGGCATAGCGTTGGGGTTAGAAGTAAGGGTTACTGTCAGTGTTAGGGTTGTAAGTATGGTTACAGTTAGGGTTAGCGGTTTAAAATTAGGGTTAGGGATTAGGTGTCACAGTGATGACTAGGAGATAGGGATAGAATTATGGGATAGGGGTTGTTCTCAGGAAATGGGTTATGCATTAACGTTAGGATAAGAGGTTAAAGTTAGGCGCACAGTGAGGTTTACGTGTTAAGGGGAGAAATAGGAACAGGGTTGGGTGTTATGTTCAGGGTTAGGGTTATCTGTTAAAGGTATTGTTTATGCTTAGCGCACGGGCCCTGTCTGCATTAGGCGGGCGGAGGGAGTTTAGGGGGCTGGGATTGTACCCGGGAACCCACTCTATCATACTCTGGGTATGGGCCCGTGGGTTTCATGCAGGACACAGTGGTAGAGCCTCCTTTCACGCATGGCATGGGAGGATTGCAGGCTTTCTAAACTCTAAGAAAGCAAGAAGTCTGAGAATTAGATTTAGGGTTAGGATTATGGTTAGGGTTAAGGATGAAGTTTAGTGTTAGGGTGAGGGCTTAGGGTTAGGGATTATGGTTAGGGTTAAAGGTTACTCTTAGGTTTAACGGTAACACTTTGGTTTCGGGTTGAGGTTTACGGTTAGGGTTAAGATGAGGGGTTAGGGTTTGGTACAGGGTTAGGGTTAAGTGTTAGGTTTAGGGTTGAAGATTAGGATTAGGGTTAGGATTAAAGGTTAGCGTGAGAGTTAACGCTTAGGGTTAAGGTTAAGAGTTAGGGTTTAGGGTTAGGTTTACGGTTAGTTTTAGGGTTAGAGTTATGTGCTATGGTTTGTGTTAGAGGTTAGGGTTAGGTTTACTGGTGACGGTTAGGGTTACGTTTAGGGGTTAGCATTAGGGTTAGTTTTAGGGTTAGGGTTAAGGGATAGTATTAGGGTTAAGTGTTGGACTAAGGGTTACTGTTTAGTGTTAGGGTTATCATTAAGGATTAGGGTTAGGGTCAGGGTTAAATGCTTGGGTGCGGGTAATGGTTAGGGTCAGGGTTTAGGTTCACGGATAGGGTTAGTGTTAAGGGTTACGGGTAGGTTTAGGGTTCAGGGTTAGTGTTAGGGTTAGTGCTTAAGGTTAGGATTAGGCGGTAGCTTAGTTTTAGGGTTAGATCTAGGCGTTAGGGTAAGGGCTAGCGTTAGGGTTAAGAGATAGGGTTAGATTTAATGATTAGTATTAAGGTTAGGCTTTGGGGTTAAAGTAAGTGTTAGGGGTTAGGTTTAAGGATCAAAGGTTACGGTTATTTTTAGCTGTAGTGTTAGGGTTAGGGATAAGGGATCCCATTAGCATTAAGGGTCTTCCTTACTGTAGGGTTAAGGGTTAGGCTTAGAGTTAAAGGTTAAGGTTAGGGTGAGTGTTAAGATTTAGGGTGAGGGTTAACGGTTAGGGTAAAGGTTAAGCGTTAGGGTTAGGGATTAGTGATTAGGGTTTTTGGTTAGTGTTAGGGTTAGCGGTTAGGAGTTAGTGCTTTATGAAGGGGTATGGTTAGAATTAGGACTGGGGTTAGAGTTAGGGTGAGGTATAGGGGTTAGGTTTAGGGGTTAGTTTTAGGGTAAAAGGATAGGATTAGGGTTACGGGTTGGGCTTAGGTTTAGGGTTAAAGTTTACTGCTAGGGTTAGGGATAGTGTTCAGGGTTAGCTTTAGGGGTTCTGGTTAGGGTTAGGTGTTAGGTTAGTGTCAGGGTTAGGTCTAGCCGTGAGGGTAAGGTTTAGGGTTAGCTTTAAGAGCTAGGGTTAGGTTTAATGGTTAGGATTAGGATTCAGGTTAAGGGTTAGGGTAAGGCTTAGGGGTTAGGGTGAAGGGTTAGGGTCAAGGGTTAGGGTTTTTGTTAGGCATAGCGTTGGGTTTAGAAGTAAGGGTTACTGTCAGTGTTAAGGTTGTAGGTAGGGTTACGGTTAGGGTTAGCGGTTTAGAATTAGGGTTAGGGATTAGGTGTTCCAGTGATGACTAGGAGATAGGGTTAGAATTATGGGATAGGGGTTGTTCTCAGGAAATGGGTTATGCATTAACGTTAGGATAAGAGGTTAAAGTTAGGCGCACGGTGAGGTTTACGTGTTAAGGGGAGAAATAGGAACAGGGTTGGGTGTTATGTTCAGGGTTAGGGTTATCTGTTAAAGGTATTGTTTATGCTTAGCGCACGGGCCCTGTCTGCATTAGGCGGGCGGGGGGAGTTTAGGGGGCTGGGATTGTACCCGGGAACCCACTCTATCATACTCTGGGTATGGGCCCGTGGGTTTCATGCAGGACACAGTGGTAGAGCCTCCTTTCACGCATGGCAAGGGAGGATTGCAGGCTTTCTAAACTCTAAGAAAGCAAGAAGTCTGAGAATAAGATTTAGGGTTAGGATTCTGGTTAGGGTTAAGGATGAAGTTTAGTGTTAGGGTGAGGGCTTAAGGTTAGGGATTAGGGTTAGGGTTAAAGGTTACTCTTAGGTTTAACGGTTACAGTTCGGTTTAGGGTTGAGGTTTACGGTTAGGGTTAAGATGAGGGGTTAGGGTTTGGTAGACGTTTAGGGTTAAGTGTTAGGTTTAGGGTTGAAGATTAGGATTAGGGTTAGGATTAAAGGTTAGCGTGAGAGTTAACGCTTAGGGTTAAGGTTAAGAGCTAGGGTTTACGGTTAGGCTTAGGGTTAGAGTTATGTGCTATGATTTGTGTTAGGGGTTAGGGTTAGGTTTACTGTTCACGGTTAGGGTTGGGTTTAGGGGTTAGCATTAGGGTTAGGGATTAGGTTTAGGGTAAGGGTCTAGAGTTAATGTTGGGATTTAGGCTCGGGGCTTAGGTTCAGGGTCAGGGGTTAGCGCTGGTGGTAGGGCTTAGCTTTAGCGGTCAGTTTAAGGGCACAGGACCTGGTTAATCTACGGTGAGAGGGGTGCGGTCGGAGTCACCACGAAAGCACAACATCATTCCCTGGGCCTTGGGAGAGGACCTCCATGCAGGACTCAGGCGGAGCCTCATCTCACACATGGCATGGCTGTATTGTAGGCTTGCTTCACTCTGGGAATGGAAGTAGTGTGAGAATTAGGGTTGGGGTTGGGGTTAGGGTTTTTCGTGTTTGGGGTTAGGTTTCGAGTCAGGGTTAGGTGCTAGGGATTAGTGGTTAGGGTTAGAGTTAGTGTTAGGGGTAAGGTGTTAAGTCTGGGTTAGGGGGCCAGGGTAAGGTTAAGTGTTGGAGTTAGCATTAGGGTTAGGGGTTAGGGTTAAGGGATAGGGTTAGGATTCAGGGTGAGGGTTAGAGGGTTAACAGTTGGGGTTAGGCTTAGGGGTTAGGGATAGTGTTAGGGTTAAGGGTTAGGAGCTTGGTTCAGGTTTAAGGTTAGCATTAGGGGTTGGGGTTAGTGTTAACTGTAGGTCAGTGTTGGGGTTAGATCTCTAGGCATTAGGGTAAAGGTTAGGGTTAGGGTTAAGAGTTAGGGTTCTGTTTAATGGTTAGGATTGGGAATAGGTTAAGGGTTAGGGTTAAGGTTAGGGGTTATGACGAAGGATCAACGGTTAGGGTTACTTTTAGGCGTAGGGTTAGGGTAAGGGGTTAGGGTTAGTGTTAGTGTTGTTGGTCGGGTTAAGGTTAGGGTTGGCGCTTCAGAATTAGGGATTAGGTGTTACGGTTATAGCTAGGAGGTAGGGTTATAATGACGGTATAGGGCTTGTTCTCAGGGTGTCATGCATTAACGTTAAGATATGGGGTTAAAGTTAGGGTTATGGTGAGGTTTACCTGTTAAGGTGAGCAGTAGGATGAGGGTTAGGTGTTATGTTGTGGGTTAGGCTTATGGGTGAGGGGTAGGGTTTATGCTTAGGGCACGGGCCCTGTATGCCCTAGGAGGCAAAGTTAGGTGTCTGTGATGGTCGCTGGGAACCCACTCTACCGCACGCAGTGTATGGGCCTCTGGGTTTCATGCAGGAAACTGTGGCAGAGCCTCCTTTCACACATGGCGTGGGAGGATTGCAGGCTTTCTAAACTCTAAGAAAGCAAGAAGTCTGAGAATTAGATTTAGGGTTAGGGTTATGGTTAGGGTTAAGGATGAAGTTTAGTGTTAGGGTGAGGGCTTAGGCTTAGGGATTACGGTTAGGGTTAAAGGTTACTCTTAGATTTAACGGTTACACTTTGGTTTAGGGTTGAGGTTTAAGGTTAGGGTTAAGATGAGGGGTTAGGGTTTGGTACAGGGTTAGGGTTAAGTGTTAGGTTTAGGGTTGAAGATTAGGATTAGGGTTAGGATTAAAGGTTAGCGTGAGAGTTAACGCTTAGGGTTAAGGTTAAGAGTTAGGGTTTACAGTTAGGCTTAGGGTTAGATTTAGGGTTAGAGTTATGTGCTATGGTTTGTGTTAGGGGTTAGGGTTAGGTTTACTGTTCACGGTTAGGGTTGGGTTTAGGGGTTAGCATTAGGGTTAGGGATTAGGTTTAGGGTAAGGGTCTAGAGTTAATGTTGGGCTTTAGGCTCGGGGCTTAGGTTCAGGGTCAGGGGTTAGCATTGGTGGTAGGGCTTAGCTTTAGCGGTCAGTTTAAGGGCACAGGACCTGGTTAATCTACGGTGAGAGGGGTGCGGTCGGAGTCACCACGAAAGCACAACATCATTCCCTGGGCCTTCGGACAGGACCTCCATGCAGGACTCAGGCGGAGCCTCATCTCACACATGGCATGGCTGTATTGTAGGCTTGCTTCACTCTGGGAATGGAAGTAGTGTGAGAATTAGGGTTGGGGTTGGGGTTAGGGTTTTTCGTGTTAGGGGTTAGGTTTCGAGTCAGGGTTAGGTGCTAGGGATTAGTGGTTAGGGTTAGAGTTAGTGTTAGGGGTAAGGTGTTAAGTCTGGGTTAGGGGGCCAGGGTAAGGTTTAGGGTTGGAGTTAGCGTTAGGGTTAGGGGTTAGGGTTAAGGGATAGGGTTAGGATTCAGGGTGAGGGTTAGAGGGTTAACAGTTGGGGTTAGGCTTAGGGGTTAGGGATAGTGTTAGGGTTAAGGGTTAGGAGCTTGGTTCAGGTTTAAGGTTAGCATTAGGGGTTGGGGTTAGTGTTAACTGTAGGTCAGTGTTGGGGTTAGATCTCTAGGCATTAGGGTAAAGGTTAGGGTTAGGGTTAAGAGTTAGGGTTCTGTTTAATGGTTAGGATTGGGAATAGGTTAAGGGTTAGGGTTAAGGTTAGGGGTTATGACGAAGGATCAACGGTTAGGGTTACTTTTAGGCGTAGGGTTAGGGTAAGGGGTTAGGGTTAGTGTTAGTGTTGTTGGTCGGGTTAAGGTTAGGGTTGGCGCTTCAGAATTAGGGATTAGGTGTTACGGTTATAGCTAGGAGGTAGGGTTATAATGACGGTATAGGGCTTGTTCTCAGGGTGTCATGCATTAACGTTAAGATATGGGGTTAAAGTTAGGGTTATGGTGAGGTTTACCTGTTAAGGTGAGCAGTAGGATGAGGGTTAGGTGTTATGTTGTGGGTTAGGCTTATGGGTGAGGGGTAGGGTTTATGCTTAGGGCACGGGCCCTGTATGCCCTAGGAGGCAAAGTTAGGTGTCTGTGATGGTCGCTGGGAACCCACTCTACCGCACGCAGTGTATGGGCCTCTGGGTTTCATGCAGGACACTGTGGCAGAGCCTCCTTTCACACATGGCGTGGGAGGATTGCAGGCTTTCTAAACTCTAAGAAAGCAAGAAGTCTGAGAATTAGATTTAGGGTTAGGGTTATGGTTAGGGTTAAGGATGAAGTTTAGTGTTAGGGTGAGGGCTTAGGCTTAGGGATTACGGTTAGGGTTAAAGGTTACTCTTAGATTTAACGGTTACACTTTGGTTTAGGGTTGAGGTTTAAGGTTAGGGTTAAGATGAGGGGTTAGGGTTTGGTACAGGGTTAGGGTTAAGTGTTAGGTTTAGGGTTGAAGATTAGGATTAGGGTTAGGATTAAAGGTTAGCGTGAGAGTTAACGCTTAGGGTTAAGGTTAAGAGTTAGGGTTTAGGGTTAGGTTTAGGGTTAGGGTTAGTTTTAGGGTTAGAGTTATGTGCTATGGTTTGTGTTAGAGGTTAGGGTTAGGTTTACTGTTCACGGTTAGGGTTACGTTTAGGGGTTAGCATTAGGGTTAGGGTTAGGGTTAGGGTTAAGGGATAGGATTAGGGTTAAGTGTTGGGCTTAGGGTTAGGGTTTAGTGTTAGGGTTATCATTAAGGATTAGGGTTAGGGTCAGGGTTAAATGCTTGGGTGCGGGTAATGGTTAGGGTCGGGGTTAAAGTTCACGGATAGGGTTAGTGTTAAGGGTTACGGGTAGGTTTAGGGTTCAGGGTTAGAGTTAGCATTAGGGCTTAAGGTTAGGATTAGGCGGGAGGTTAGATTTAGGGTTAGAACTAGACGTTAGGGTAAGGGCTAGGGTTAGGGTTAAGAGATAGGGTTAGGTTTAATGCTTAGGATTAGGGTTAGGGTTTGGGGTTAAAGTAAGTGTTAGGGGTTAGGTTTAAGGATCCAAGGTTAGGGTTATTTTTAGCTGTAGTGTTAGGGTTAGGGAAAAGGGATCCCATTAGCATTAAGGGTCTTCCTTACTGTAGGGTTAAGGGTTAGGCTTAGAGTTAAAGGTTAAGGTTAGGGTCAGTGTTAAAGTTAGGGTGAGGGTTAACGGTTAGGGTAAAGGTTAAGCGTTAGGGTTAGGGATTAGCGATTAGGATTTTTGGTTAGTGTTAGGGTTAGAGGTTAGGAGTTCGTGTTTTATGAAGGGGTATGGTTAGAATTAGGATTGGGGTTATAGTTAGGGTTAGGTATAGGGGTTAGTTTTAGGGTAAAAGGATAGGATTAGGGTTATGGGTTGGGCTTAGGTTTAGGGTTAAAGTTTACTGCTAGGGTTAGGGATAGGGTTCAGGGTTAGCTTTAGGGGTTCTGGTTAGGGTTAGGTGTTAGGTTAGTGTCAGGGTTAGGTCTAGTCGTGAGGGTAAGGTTTAGGGTTAGCTTTAAGAGCTAGGGTTAGGTTTAATGGTTAGGATTAGGATTAGGGTTAAGGGTTAGGGTAAGGCTTAGGGGTTTGGGTGAAGGGTTAGGGTTTTTGTTAGGCATAGCGTTGGGGTTAGAAGTAAGGGTTACTGTCAGTGTTAGGGTTGTAGGTAGGGTTCCGGTTCGGGTTAGCGGTTTAGAATTAGGGTTAGGGATTAGGTGTCACAGTGATGACTAGGAGATAGGGTTAGAATTATGGGATAGGGGTTGTTCTCAGGGAATGGGTTATGCATTAATGTTCGGATAAGCGGTTAAAGTTAGGCTCACGGTGAGGTTTACGTGTTAAGGGGAGAAATAGGAACAGGGTTGGGTGTTATGTTCAGGGTTAGGGTTATCTGTTAGAGGTATTGTTTATGCTTAGCGCACGGGCCCTGTCTGCATTGGGCGGGCGGGGGGAGTTTAGGGGGCTGGGATTGTACCCGGGAACCCACTCTATCATACTCTGGGTATGGGCCCGTGGGTTTCATGCAGGACACAGTGGTAGAGCCTCCTTTCACGCATGGCATGGTTGGATTGCAGGCTTTCTAAACTCTAAGAAAGCAAGAAGTCTGAGAATTAGATTTAGGGTTAGGATTCTGGTTAGGGTTAAGGATGAAGTTTAGTGTTAGGGTGAGGGCTTAAGGTTAGGGATTAGGGTTAGGGTTAAAGGTTACTCTTAGGTTTAACGGTTACAGTTCGGTTTAGGGTTGAGGTTTACGGTTAGGGTTAAGATGAGGGGTTAGGGTTTGGTAGACGTTTAGGGTTAAGTGTTAGGTTTAGGGTTGAAGATTAGGATTAGGGTTAGGATTAAAGGTTAGCGTGAGAGTTAACGCTTAGGGTTAAGGTTAAGAGTTAGGGTTTACGGTTACGCTTAGGGTTAGATTTAGGGTTAGAGTTATGTGCTATGGTTTGTGTTAGGGGTTAGGGTTAGGTTTACTGTTCACGGTTAGGGTTGGGTTTAGGGGTTAGCATTAGGGTTAGGGATTAGGTTTAGGGTAAGGGTCTAGAGTTAATGTTGGGCTTTAGGCTCGGGGCTTAGGTTCAGGGTCAGGGGTTAGCGTTGGTGGTAGGGCTTAGCTTTAGCGGTCAGTTTAAGGGCACAGGACCTGGTTAATCTACGGTGAGAGGGGTGCGGTCGGAGTCACCACGAAAGCACAACATCATTCCCTGGGCCTTCGGACAGGACCTCCATGCAGGACTCAGGCGGAGCCTCATCTCACACATGGCATGGCTGTATTGTAGGCTTGCTTCACTCTGGGAATGGAAGTAGTGTGAGAATTAGGGTTGGGGTTGGGGTTAGGGTTTTTCGTGTTAGGGGTTAGGTTTCGAGTCAGGGTTAGGTGCTAGGGATTAGTGGTTAGGGTTAGAGTTAGTGTTAGGGGTAAGGTGTTAAGTCTGGGTTAGGGGGCCAGGGTAAGGTTTAGGGTTGGAGTTAGCGTTAGGGTTAGCGGTTAGGGTTAAGGGATAGGGTTAGGATTCAGGGTGAGGGTTAGAGGGTTAACAGTTGGGGTTAGGCTTAGGGGTTAGGGATAGTGTTAGGGTTAAGGGTTAGGAGCTTGGTTCAGGTTTAAGGTTAGCATTAGGGGTTGGGGTTAGTGTTAACTGTAGGTCAGTGTTGGGGTTAGATCTCTAGGCATTAGGGTAAAGGTTAGGGTTAGGGTTAAGAGTTAGGGTTCTGTTTAATGGTTAGGATTGGGAATAGGTTAAGGGTTAGGGTTAAGGTTAGGGGTTAGGACGAAGGATCAACGGTTAGGGTTACTTTTAGGCGTAGGGTTAGGGTAAGGGGTTAGGGTTAGTGTTAGTGTTGTTGGTCGGGTTAAGGTTAGGGTTGGCGCTTCAGAATTAGGGATTAGGTGTTACGGTTATAGCTAGGAGTTAGGGTTATAATGACGGTATAGGGCTTGTTCTCAGGGTGTCATGCATTAACGTTAAGATATGGGGTTAAAGTTAGGGTTATGGTGAGGTTTACCTGTTAAGGTGAGCAGTAGGATGAGGGTTAGGTGTTATGTTGTGGGTTAGGCTTATGGGTGAGGGGTAGGGTTTATGCTTAGGGCACGGGCCCTGTATGCCCTAGGAGGCAAAGTTAGGTGTCTGTGATGGTCGCTGGGAACCCACTCTACCGCACGCAGTGTATGGGCCTCTGGGTTTCATGCAGGACACTGTGGCAGAGCCTCCTTTCACACATGGCGTGGGAGGATTGCAGGCTTTCTAAACTCTAAGAAAGCAAGAAGTCTGAAAATTAGATTTAGGGTTAGGGTTATGGTTAGGGTTAAGGATGAAGTTTAGTGTTAGGGTGAGGGCTTAGGCTTAGGGATTACGGTTAGGGTTAAAGGTTACTCTTAGATTTAACGGTTACACTTTGGTTTAGGGTTGAGGTTTAAGGTTAGGGTTAAGATGAGGGGTTAGGGTTTGGTACAGGGTTAGGGTTAAGTGTTAGGTTTAGGGTTGAAGATTAGGATTAGGGTTAGGATTAAAGGTTAGCGTGAGAGTTAACGCTTAGGGTTAAGGTTAAGAGTTAGGGTTTAGGGTTAGGGTTAGGGTTAGGGTTAGTTTTAGGGTTAGAGTTATGTGCTATGGTTTGTGTTAGAGGTTAGGGTTAGGTTTACTGTTCACGGTTAGGGTTACGTTTAGGGGTTAGCATTAGGGTTAGGGTTAGGGTTAAGGGATAGGATTAGGGTTAAGTGTTGGGCTTAGGGTTAGGGTTTAGTGTTAGGGTGATCATTAAGGATTAGGGTTAGGGTCAGGGTTAAATGCTTGGGTGCGGGTAATGGTTAGGGTCGGGGTTAAAGTTCACGGATAGGGTTAGTGTTAAGGGTTACGGGTAGGTTTAGGGTTCAGGGTTAGCGTTAGCATTAGGGCTTAAGGTTAGGATTAGCGGGAGGTTAGATTTAGGGTTAGAACTAGAGGTTAGGGTAAGGGCTAGGGTTAGGGTTAAGAGATAGGGTTAGGTTTAATGCTTAGGATTAGGGTTAGGGTTTGGGGTTAAAGTAAGTGTTAGGGGTTAGGTTTAAGGATCAAAGGTTAGGGTTATTTTTAGCTGTAGTGTTAGGGTTAGGGAAAAGGGATCCCATTAGCATTAAGGGTCTTCCTTACTGTAGGGTTAAGGGTTAGGCTTAGAGTTAAAGGTTAAGGTTAGGGTCAGTGTTAAGAATTAGGGTGAGGGTTAACGGTTAGGGTAAAGGTTAAGCGTTAGGGTTAGGGATTAGCGATTAGGATTTTTGGTTAGTGTTAGGGTTAAAGGTTAGGAGTTCGTGTTTTATGAAGGGGTATGGTTAGAATTAGGATTGGGGTTAGAGTTAGGGTTAGGTATAGGGGTTAGTTTTAGGGTAAAAGGATAGGATTAGGGTTATGGGTTGGGCTTAGGTTTAGGGTTAAAGTTTACTGCTAGGGTTAGGGATAGGGTTCAGGGTTAGCTTTAGGGGTTCTGGTTAGGGTTAGGTGTTAGGTTAGTGTCAGGGTTAGGTCTAGTCGTGAGGGTAAGGTTTAGGGTTAGCTTTAAGAGCTAGGGTTAGGTTTAATGGTTAGGATTAGGATTAGAGTTAAGGGTTAGCGTAAGGCTTAGGGCTTTGGGTGAAGGGTTAGGGTTTTTGTTAGGCATAGCGTTGGTGTTAGAAGTAAGGGTTACTGTCAGTGTTAGGGTTGTAGGTAGGGTTCCGGTTAGGGTTAGCGGTTTAGAATTAGGGTTAGGGATTAGGTGTTCCAGTGATGACTAGGAGATAGGGTTAGAATTTTGGGATAGGGGTTGTTCTCAGGGAATGGGTTATGCATTAACGTTAGGATAAGAGGTTAAAGTTAGGCGCACGGTGAGGTTTACGTGTTAAGGGGAGAAATAGGAACAGGGTTGGGTGTTAGGTTCAGGGTTAGGATTATCTGTTAGAGGTACTGTTTATGCTTAGCGCACGGGCCCTGTCTGCATTAGGCGGGCGGGGGGAGTTTAGGGGGCTGGGATTGTACCCGGGAACCCACTCTATCATACTCTGGGTATGGGCCCGTGGGTTTCATGCAGGACACAGTGGTAGAGCCTCCTTTCACGCATGGCATGGGAGGATTGCAGGCTTTCTAAACTCTAAGAAAGCAAGAAGTCTGAGAATTAGATTTAGGGTTAGGATTCTGGTTAGGGTTAAGGATGAAGTTTAGTGTTAGGGTGAGGGCTTAAGGTTAGGGATTAGGGTTAGGGTTAAAGGTTACTCTTAGGTTTAACGGTTACAGTTCGGTTTAGGGTTGAGGTTTACGGTTAGGGTTAAGATGAGGGGTTAGGGTTTGGTAGACGTTTAGGGTTAAGTGTTAGGTTTAGGGTTGAAGATTAGGATTAGGGTTAGGATTAAAGGTTAGCGTGAGAGTTAACGCTTAGGGTTAAGGTTAAGAGTTAGGGTTTACGGTTACGCTTAGGGTTAGATTTAGGGTTAGAGTTATGTGCTATGGTTTGTGTTAGGGGTTAGGGTTAGGTTTACTGTTCACGGTTAGGGTTGGGTTTAGGGGTTAGCATTAGGGTTAGGGATTAGGTTTAGGGTAAGGGTCTAGAATTAATGTTGGGCTTTAGGCTCGGGGCTTACGTTCAGGGTCAGGGGTTAGCATTGGTGGTAGGGCTTAGCTTTAGCGGTCAGTTTAAGGGCACAGGACCTGGTTAATCTACGGTGAGAGGGGTGCGGTCGGAGTCACCACGAAAGCACAACATCATTCCCTGGGCCTTCGGACAGGACCTCCATGCAGGACTCAGGCGGAGCCTCATCTCACACATGGCATGGCTGTATTGTAGGCTTGCTTCACTCTGGGAATGGAAGTAGTGTGAGAATTAGGGTTGGGGTTGGGGTTAGGGTTTTTCGTGTTAGGGGTTAGGTTTCGAGTCAGGGTTAGGTGCTAGGGATTAGTGGTTAGGGTTAGAGTTAGTGTTAGGGGTAAGGTGTTAAGTCTGGGTTAGGGGGCCAGGGTAAGGTTTAGGGTTGGAGTTAGCGTTAGGGTTAGGGGTTAGGGTTAAGGGATAGGGTTAGGATTCAGGGTGAGGGTTAGAGGGTTAACAGTTGGGGTTAGGCTTAGGGGTTAGGGATAGTGTTAGGGTTAAGGGTTAGGAGCTTGGTTCAGGTTTAAGGTTAGCATTAGGGGTTGGGGTTAGTGTTAACTGTAGGTCAGTGTTGGGGTTAGATCTCTAGGCATTAGGGTAAAGGTTAGGGTTAGGGTTAAGAGTTAGGGTTCTGTTTAATGGTTAGGATTGGGAATAGGTTAAGGGTTAGGGTTAAGGTTAGGGGTTATGACGAAGGATCAACGGTTAGGGTTACTTTTAGGCGTAGGGTTAGGGTAAGGGGTTAGGGTTAGTGTTAGTGTTGTTGGTCGGGTTAAGGTTAGGGTTGGCGCTTCAGAATTAGGGATTAGGTGTTACGGTTATAGCTAGGAGGTAGGGTTATAATGACGGTATAGGGCTTGTTCTCAGGGTGTCATGCATTAACGTTAAGATATGGGGTTAAAGTTAGGGTTATGGAGAGGTTTACCTGTTAAGGTGAGCAGTAGGGTCAGGGTTAGGTGTTAGGTTGTGGGTTAGGCTTATGGGTGAGGGGTAGGGTTTATGCTTAGGGCAAGGGCCCTGTATGCCCTAGGAGGCAAAGTTAGGTGTCTGTGATGGTCGCTGGGAACCCACTCTACTGCACGCAGTGTATGGGCCTCTGGGTTTCATGCAGGACACTGTGGCAGAGCCTCCTTTCACACATGACGTGGGAGGATTGCAGGCTTTCTAAACTCTAAGAAAGCAAGAAGTCTGAGAATTAGATTTAGGGTTAGGGTTATGGTTAGGGTTAAGGATGAAGTTTAGTGTTAGGGTGAGGGCTTAGGCTTAGGGATTACGGTTAGGGTTAAAGGTTACTCTTAGATTTAACGGTTACACTTTGGTTTAGGGTTGAGGTTTAAGGTTAGGGTTAAGATGAGGGGTTAGGGTTTGGTAGACGTTTAGGGTTAAGTGTTAGGTTTAGGGTTGAAGATTAGGATTAGGGTTAGGATTAAAGGTTAGCGTGAGAGTTAACGCTTAGGGTTAAGGTTAAGTGTTAGGGTTTAGGGTTAGGGTTAGGGTTAGGGTTAGTTTTAGGGTTAGAGTTATGTGCTATGGTTTGTGTTAGAGGTTAGGGTTAGGTTTACTGTTCACGGTTAGGGTTACGTTTAGGGGTTAGCATTAGGGTTAGGGTTAGGGTTAGGGTTAAGGGATAGGATTAGGGTTAAGTGTTGGGCTTAGGGTTAGGGTTTAGTGTTAGTGTTATCATTAAGGATTAGGGTTAGGGTCAGGGTTAAATGCTTGGGTGCGGGTAATGGTTAGGGTCAGGGTTAAGGTTTACGGATAGGGTTAGTGTTAAGGGTTACGGGTAGGTTTAGGGTTCAGGGTTAGCGTTAGCATTAGGGCTTAAGGTTAGGATTAGGTGGGAGGTTAGATTTAGGGTTAGAACTAGGCGTTAGGGTAAGGGCTAGGGTTAAGGTTAAGAGATAGGGTTAGGTTTAATGCTTAGGATTAGGGTTAGGGTTTGGGGTTAAAGTAAGTGTTAGGGGTTAGGTTTAAGGATCCAAGGTTAGGGTTATTTTTAGCTGTAGTGTTAGGGTTAGGGATAAGGGATCCCATTAGCATTAAGGGTCTTCCTTACTGTAGGGTTAAGGGTTAGGCTTAGAGTTAAAGGTTAAGGTTAGGGTCAGTGTTAAGAATTAGGGTGAGGGTTAACGGTTAGGGTAAAGGTTACGCGTTAGGGTTAGGGATTAGCGATTAGGATTTTTGGTTAGTGTTAGGATTAGAGGTTAGGAGTTCGTGTTTTATGAAGGGGTATGGTTAGAATTAGGATTGGGGTTAGAGTTAGGGTTAGGTATAGGGGTTAGTTTTAGGGTAAAAGGATAGGATTAGGGTTATGGGTTGGGCTTAGGTTTAGGGTTAAAGTTTACTGCTAGGGTTAGGGATAGGGTTCAGGGTTAGCTTTAGGGGTTCTGGTTAGGGTTAGGTGTTAGGTTAGTGTCAGGGTTAGGTCTAGTCGTGAGGGTAAGGTTTAGGGTTAGCTTTAAGAGCTAGGGTTAGGTTTAATGGTTAGGATTAGGATTAGGGTTAAGGGTTAGCGTAAGGCTTAGGGCTTTGGGTGAAGGGTTAGGGTTTTTGTTAGGCATAGCGTTGGGGTTAGAAGTAAGGGTTACTGTCAGTGTTAGGGTTGTAGGTAGGGTTCCGGTTAGGGTTAGAGGTTTAGAATTAGGGTTAGGGATTAGGTGTTCTAGTGATGACTAGGAGATAGGGTTAGAATTATGGGATAGGGGTTGTTCTCAGGAAATGGGTTATGCATTAACGTTAGGATAAGAGGTTAAATTTAGGCGCACCGTGAGGTTTACCTCTTAAGGGGAGAAATAGAAACAGGGTTGAGTGTTATGTTCAGGGTTAGGGTTATCTGTTAAAGGTATTGTTTATGCTTAGCGCACGGGCCCTGTCTGCATTAGGCGGGCGGGGGGAGTTTAGGGGGCTGGGATTGTACCCGGGAACCCACTCTATCATACTCTGGGTATGGGCCCGTGGGTTTCATGCAGGACACAGTGGTAGAGCCTCCTTTCACGCATGGCATGGGAGGATTGCAGGCTTTCTAAACTCTAAGAAAGCAAGAAGTCTGAGAATTAGATTTAGGGTTAGGATTCTGGTTAGGGTTAAGGATGAAGTTTAGTGTTACGGTGAGGGCTTAGGGTTAGGGAATAGGGTTAGGGTTAAAGGGTACTCTTAGGTTTAACGGTTACACTTTGGTTTAGGGTTGAGGTTTACGGTTAGGTTTAAGATGAGGGGTTAGGGTGTGGTACAGGGTTAGGGTTAAGTGTTAGGTTTAGGGTTGAAGATTAGGATTAGGGTTAGGATTAAAGGTTAGCGTGAGAGTTAACGCTTAGGGTTAAGGTTAAGAGTTAGGGTTTAGGGTTAGGTTTAGGGTTAGTTTTAGGGTTAGAGTTATGTGCTATGGTTTGTGTTAGAGGTTAGGGTTAGGTTTACTGGTCACGGTTAGGGTTACGTTTAGGGGGTAGCATTAGGGTTAGGGTTAGGGTTAGGGGATACGATTAGGGGTAAGTGTTGGGCTTAGGGTTAGGGTTTAGTGTTAAGGTTGGCATTAAGGATTAGGGTTAGGGTCAGGGTTAAATGCTTGGGTGCGGGTAATGGTTAGGGTCAGGGTTTAGGTTCACGGATAGTGTTAGTGTTAAGGGTTACGGGTAGGTTTAGGGTTCAGGGTTAGTGTTAGCATTAGGGCTTAAAGTTAGGATTAGGCGGTAGGTTAGATTTAGGGTTAGATCTAGGCGTTAGGGTAAGGGCTAGCGTTAGGGTTAAGAGATAGGGTTAGGTTTAATGCTTAGGATTAGGGTTAGGGTTTGGGGTTAAAGTAAGTGTTAGGGGTTAGGTTTAAGGATCCAAGGTTAGGGTTATTTTTAGCTGTAGTGTTAGGGTTAGGGATAAGGGATCCCATTAGCATTAAGGGTCTTCCTTACTGTAGGGTTAAGGGTTAGGCTTAGAGTTAAAGGTCAAGGTTAGGGTCAGTGTTAAGATTTAGGGTGAGGGTTAACGGTTAGGGTAAAGGTTAAGCGTTAGGGTTAGGGATTAGTGATTAGGGTTTTTGGTTAGTGTTAGGGTTAGCGGTTAGGAGTTAGTGTTTTATGAAGGGGTATGGTTAGAATTAGGATTGGGGTTAGAGTTAGGGTGAGGTATAGGGGTTAGGTTTAGGGGTTAGTTTTAGGGTAAAAGGATAGGATTAGGGTTACGGGTTGGGCTTAGGTTTAGGGTTAAAGTTTACTGCTAGGGTTAGGGATAGGGTTCAGGGTTAGCTTTAGGGGTTCTGGTTAGGGTTAGGTGATAGGTTAGTGTCAGGGTTAGGTCTAGTCGTGAGGGTAAGGTTTAGGTTTAGCTTTAAGAGCTAGGGTTAGGTGTAATGGTTAGGATTAGGATTAGGGTTAAGGGTTAGGGTAAGGCTTAGGGGTTAGGGTGAGGGGTTAGGGTCAAGGGTTAGGGTTTTTGTTAGGCATAGCGTTGGGGTTAGAAGTAAGGGTTACTGTCAGTGTTAGGGTTGTAGGTAGGGTTACGGTTAGGGTTAGCGGTTTAGAATTAGGGTTAGGGATTAGGTGTCACAGTGATGACTAGGAGATAGGGTTAGAATTATGGGATAGGGGTTGTTCTCAGGAAATGGGTTATGCATTAACGTTAGGATAAGAGGTTAAATTTAAGCGCACCGTGAGGTTTACCTCTTAAGGGGAGAAATAGAAACAGGGTTGAGTGTTATGTTCAGGGTTAGGGTTATCTGTTAAAGGTATTGTTTATGCTTAGCGCACGGGCCCTGTCTGCATTAGGCGGGCGGGGGGAGTTTAGGGGGCTGGGATTGTACCCGGGAACCCACTCTATCATACTCTGGGTATGGGCCCGTGGGTTTCATGCAGGACACAGTGGTAGAGCCTCCTTTCACGCATGGCATGGGAGGATTGCAGGCTTTCTAAACTCTAAGAAAGCAAGAAGTCTGAGAATTAGATTTAGGGTTAGGATTCTGGTTAGGGTTAAGGATGAAGTTTAGTGTTAGAGTGAGGGCTTAGGGTTAGGGAATAGGTTTAGGGTTAAAGGTTACTCTTAGGTTTAACGGTTACACTTTGGTTTAGGGTTGAGGTTTACGGTTAGGTTTAAGATGAGGGGTTAGGGTTTGGTACAGGGTTAGGGTTAAGTGTTAGGTTTAGGGTTGAAGATTAGGATTAGGGTTAGCATTAAAGGTTAGCGTGAGAGTTAACGCTTAGGGTTAAGGTTAAGAGTTAGGGTTAGGGTTAGGGTTAGGGTTAGTTTTAGGGTTAGAGTTATGTGCTATGGTTTGTGTTAGAGGTTAGGGTTAGGTTTACTGGTCACGGTTAGGGTTACGTTTAGGGGGTAGCATTAGGGTTAGGGTGAGGGTTAAGGGATAGGATTAGGGTTAAGTGTTGGGCTTAGGGTTAGGGTTTAGTGTTAAGGTTATCATTAAGGATTAGGGTTAGGGGCACGGTTAAATTCTTGGGTGCGGGTAATGGTTAGGGTCAGGGTTTAGGTTCACGGATAGGGTTAGTGTTAAGGGTTACGGGTAGGTTTAGGGTTCAGGATTAGTGTTAGCATTAGGGCTTAAGGTTAGGATTAGGCGGTAGGTTAGATTTAGGTTTAGATCTAGGCGTTAGGGTAAGGGCTAGCGTTAGAGTTAAGAGATAGGTTTAGGTTTAATGCTTAGGATTAGGGTTAGGGTTTGGGGTTAAAGTAAGTGTTAGGGGTTAGGTTTAAGGATCCAAGGTTAGGGTTATTTTTAGCTGTAGTGTTAGGGTTAGGGATAAGGGATCCCATTAGCATTAAGGGTCTTCCTTACTGTAGGGTTAAGGGTTGGGCTTAGAGTTAAAGCTTAAGGTTAGGGTCAGTGTTAAGATTTAGGGTGAGTGTTAAATGTTAGGGTAAAGGTTAAGCGTTAGGGTTAGGGATTAGTGATTAGGGTTTTTGGTTAGTGTTAGGGTTAGCGGTTAGGAGTTAGTGCTTTATGAAGGGGTATGGTTAGAATTAGGATTGGGGTTAGAGTTAGGGTGAGGTATAGGGGTTAGGTTTAGGGGTTAGTTTTAGGGTAAAAGGATAGGATTAGGGTTACGGGTTGGGCTTAGGTTTAGGGTTAAAGTTTACTGTTTGGGTTAGGGATAGGGTTCAGGATTAGCTTTAGGGGTTCTGGTTAGTGTTAGGTGTTAGGTTAGTGTCAGGGTTAGGTCTAGTCGTGAGGGTAAGGTTTAGTGTTAGCTTTAAGAGCTAGGGTTAGGTTTAATGGTTAGGATTAGGATTAGGGTTAAGGGTTAGGGTAAGGCTTAGGGGTTAGGGTGAAGGGTTAGGGTCAAGGGTTAGGGTTTTTGTTAGGCATAACGTTGGGGTTAGAAGTAAGGGTTACTGTCAGTGTTAGGGTTGTAGGTAGGGTTACGGTTAGGGTTAGCGGTTTAGAATTAGGGTTAGGGATTAGGTGTCACAGTGATGACTAGGAGATAGGGTTAGAAATATGGGATAGGGGTTGTTCTCAGGAAATGGGTTATGCATTAACGTTAGGATAAGAGGTTAAAGTTAGGCGCACGGTGAGGTTTACGTGTTAAGGGGAGAAATAGGAACAGGGTTGGGTGTTATGTTCAGGGTTAGGGTTATCTGTTAAAGGTATTGTTTATGCTTAGCGCACGGGCCCTGTCTGCATTAGGCGGGCAGGGGGAGTTTAGGGGGCTGGGATTGTACCCGGGTACGCACTCTATCATACTCTGGGTATGGGCCCATGGGTTTCATGCAGGACACAGTGGTAGAGCCTCCTTTCACGCATGGCATAGGAGGATTGCAGGCTTTCTAAACTCTAAGAAAGCAAGAAGTCTGAGAATTAGATTTAGGGTTAGGATTCTGGTTAGGGTTAAGGATGAAGTTTAGTGTTAGGGTGAGGGCTTAGGATTAGGGATTAGGGTTGGGCTTAAGGGTTACTCTTAGGTTTAACGGTTACACTTTGGTTTAGGGTTGAGGTTTATAGTTAGGATTAAGATGAGGGGTTAGAGTTTGGTACAGGGTTAGGGTTAAGTGTTAGGTTTAGGGTTGAAGATTAGGATTAGGGTTAGGATTAAAGGTTAGCGTGAGAGTTAACGCTTAGGGTTAAGGTTAATAGTTAGGGTTTAGGGTTAGGTTTAGGGTTAGGGTTAGTTTTAGGGTTAGAGTTATGTGCTATGGTTTGTGTTAGAGGTTAGGGTTAGGTTTACTGGTCACGGTTAGGGTTACGTTTAGGGGTTAGCATTAGGGTTAGGGTTAGGGTTAGGGGATAGGATTAGGGTTAAGTGTTGGGCTTAGGGTTAGGGTTTAGTGTTAAGGTTGGCATTAAGGATTAGGGTTAGGGTCAGGGTTAAATGCTTGGGTGCGGGTAATGGTTAGGGTCAGGGTTTAGGTTCATGGATAGGGTTAGTGTTAAGGGTTACGGGTAGGTTTAGGGTTCAGGGTTAGTGTTAGCATTAGGGCTTAAGGTTAGGATTAGGCGGTAGGTTAGATTTAGGGTTAGATCTAGGCGTTAGGGTAAGGGCTAGCGTTAGGGTTAAGAGATAGGGTTAGGTTTAATGCTTAGGATTAGGGTTAGGGTTTGGGGTTAAAGTAAGTGTTAGGGGTTAGGTTTAAGGATCCAAGGTTAGGGTTAATTTTAGCTGTAGTGTTAGTGTTAGGGATAAGGGATCCCATTAGTGTTAAGTGTCTTCCTTACTGTAGGGTTAAGGGTTAGGCTTAGAGTTAAAGGTTAAGGTTAGGGTCAGTGTTAAGATTTAGGGTGAGGGTTAACGGTTAGGGTAAAGGTTAAGCGTTAGGGTTAGGGATTAGTGATTAGGGTTTTTGGTTAGTGTTAGGGTTAGCGGTTAGGAGTTAGTGTTTTATGAAGGGGTATGGTTAGAATTAGGATTGGGGTTAGAGTTAGGGTGAGGTATAGGGGTTAGGTTTAGGGGTTAGTTTTAGGGTAAAAGGATAGGATTAGGGTTACGGGTTGGGCTTAGTTTTAGGGAAAAGTTTACTGCTAGGGTTAGGGATAGGGTTCAGGGTTAGCTTTAGGGGTTCTGGTTAGGGTTAGGTGTTAAGTTAGTGTCAGGGTTAGGTCTAATCGTGAGGGTAAGGTTTAGGGTTAGCTTTAAGAGCTAGGGTTAGGTTTAATGGTTAGGATTAGGATTAGGATCAAGGGTTAGGGTAGGGGTTAGGGTGAAGGGTTAGGGTTTTTGTTAAGCACAGCGTTGAGGTTAAAAGTAAAGGTTACTGTCAGTGTTAGGGTTGTAGGTAGGGTTAGGGTTAGGGTTAGGGTTAAGGGATAGGATTAGGGTTAAGGGTTAGGGTAAGGCTTAGGGGTTAGGGTGAAGGGTTAGGGTTTTTGTTAGGCATAGCGTTGGGCTTAAAAGTAAGGATTACTGTCAGTGTTAGGCTTGTAGGTAGGGTTACGGTTAGGGTTAGCGGTTTAGAATTAGGGTTAGGGATTAGGTGTCACAGTGATGACTAGGAGATAGGGTAAGAATTATGGGATAGGGGTTGTTCTCAGGAAATGGGTTATGCATTAACGTTAGGATAAGAGGTTAAAGTTAGGCGCACGGTGAGGTTTACGTGTTAAGGGGAGAAATAGGAACAGGGTTGGGTGTTATGTTCAGGGTTAGGGTTATCTGTTAAAGGTATTGTTTATGCTTAGCGCACGGGCCCTGTCTGCATTAGGCGGGCGGGGGAGTTTAGGGGGATGGGATTGTACCCGGGAACCCACTCTATCATACTCTGGGTATGGGCCTGTGGGTGTCATGCATGACACAGTGGCAGAGCCTCCTTTCACGCATGGCATGGGAGGATTGCAGGCTTTCTAAACTCTAAGAAAGCAAGAAGTCTGAGAATTAGATTTAGGGTTAGGATTATGGTTAGGGTGAAGGATGAAGTTTAGTGTTAGGGTGAGGGCTTAGGGTTAGGGATTAGGGTTAGGGTTAAAGGTTACTCTTAGGTTTAACGGTTACACTTTGGTTTCGGGCTGAGGTTTACGGTTAGGGTTAAGATGAGGGGTTAGGGTTTGGCACAGGGTTAGGGTTAAGTGTTAGGTTTAGGGTTGAAGATTAGGATTAGGGTTAGCATTAAAGGTTAGCGTGGGTTAAGGTTAAGAGTTAGGGTTTAGGGTTAGGGTTAGGGTTAGGGTTAGTTTTAGGGTTAGAGTTATGTGCTATGGTTTGTGTTAGAGGTTAGGGTTAGGTTTACTGGTGAGGGTTAGGGTTACGTTTAGGGGGTAGCATTAGGGTTAGGGTTAGGGTTAAGGGATAGGATTAGGGTTAAGTGTTGGGCTTAGGGTTAGGGTTTAGTGTTAGGGTTATCATTAAGGATTAGGGGTAGGGTCAGGGTTAAATACTTGGGTGCGGGTAATGGTTAGGGTCAGGGTTAAGGTTCACGGATAGGGTTAGTGTTAAGGGTTACGGGTAGGTTTAGGGTTCAATGTTAGAGTTACCATTAGGGCTTAAGGTTAAGATTAGGCGGTAGCTTAGTTTTAGGGTTAGATCTAGGCGTTAGGGTAAGGGCTAGCGTTAGGGTTAAGAGATAGGGTTAGATTTAATGATTAGTATTAAGGTTAGGCTTTGGGGTTAAAGTAAGTGTTAGGGGTTAGGTTTAAGGATCCAAGGTTAGGGTTATTTTTAGCTGTAGTGTTAGGGTTAGGGATAAGGGATCCCATTAGCATTAAGGGTCTTCCTTACTGTAGGGTTAAGGGTTAGGCTTAGAGTTAAAGGTTAAGGTTAGGGTGAGTGTTAAGATTTAGGGTGAGGGTTAACGGTTAGGGTAAAGGTTAAGCGTTAGGGTTAGGGATTAGTGATTAGGGTTTTTGGTTAGTGTTAGGGTTAGCGGTTAGGAGTTAGTGCTTTATGAAGGGGTATGGTTAGAATTAGGACTGGGGTTAGAGTTAGGGTGAGGTATAGGGGTTAGGTTTAGGGGTTAGTTTTAGGGTAAAAGGATAGGATTAGGGTTACGGGTTGGGCTTAGGTTTAGGGTTAAAGTTTACTGCTAGGGTTAGGGATAGTGTTCAGGGTTAGCTTTAGGGGTTCTGGTTAGGTTTAGGTGTTAGGTTAGTGTCAGGGTTAGGTCTAGCCGTGAGGGTAAGGTTTAGGGTTAGCTTTAAGAGCTAGGGTTAGGTTTAATGGTTAGGATTAGGATTCAGGTTAAGGGTTAGGGTAAGGCTTAGGGGTTAGGGTGAAGGGTTAGGGTCAAGGGTTAGGGTTTTTGTTAGGCATAGCGTTGGGGTTAGAAGTAAGGGTTACTGTCAGTGTTAGGGTTGTAGGTAGGGTTACGGTTAGGGTTAGCGGTTTAGAATTAGGGTTAGGGATTAGGTGTCACAGTGATGACTAGGAGATAGGGTTAGAATTATGGGATAGGGGTTGTTCTCAGGAAATGGGATATGCATTAACGTTAGGATAAGAGGTTAAAGTTAGGTGCACGGTGAGGTTTACGTGTTAAGGGGAGAAATAGGAACAGGGTTGGGTGTTATGTTCAGGGTTAGGGTTATCTGTTAAAGGTATTGTTTATGCTTAGCGCACGGGCCCTGTCTGCATTAGGCGGGCGGGGGGAGTTTAGGGGGCTGGGATTGTACCCGGGAACCCACTCTATCATACTCTGGGTATGGGCCCGTGGGTTTCATGCAGGACACAGTGGTAGAGCCTCCTTTCACGCATGGCATGGGAGGATTGCAGGCTTTCTAAACTCTAAGAAAGCAAGAAGTCTGAGAATTAGATTTAGGGTTAGGATTCTGGTTAGGGTTAAGGATGAAGTTTAGTGTTAGGGTGAGGGCTTAGGGTTAGGGATTAGGGTTAGGGTTAAAGGTTACTCTTAGGTTTAACGGTTACACTTTGGTTTAGGGTTGAGGTTTACGGTTAGGGTTAAGATGAGGGGTTAGGGTGTGGTACAGGGTTAGGGTTAAGTGTTAGGTTTAGGGTTGAAGATTAGGATTAGGGTTAGGATTAAAGGTTAGCGTGAGAGTTAACGCTTAGGGTTAAGGTTAAGAGTTAGGGTTTACGGTTAGGCTTAGGGTTAGATTTAGGGTTAGAGTTATGTGCTATGGTTTGTGTTAGGGGTTAGGGTTAGGTTTACTGTTCACGGTTAGGGTTGGGTTTAGGGGTTAGCATTAGGGTTAGGGATTAGGTTTAGGGTAAGGGTCTAGAGTTAATGTTGGGCTTTAGGCTCGGGGCTTAGGTTCAGGGTCAGGGGTTAGCGTTGGTGGTAGGGCTTAGCTTTAGCGGTCAGTTTAAGGGCACAGGACCTGGTTAATCTACGGTGAGAGGGGTGCGGTCGGAGTCACCACGAAAGCACAACATCATTCCCTGGGCCTTCGGACAGGACCTCCATGCAGGACTCAGGCGGAGCCTCATCTCACACATGGCATGGCTGTATTGTAGGCTTGCTTCACTCTGGGAATGGAAGTAGTGTGAGAATTAGGGTTGGGGTTGGGGTTAGGGTTTTTCGTGTTAGGGGTTAGGTTTCGAGTCAGGGTTAGGTGCTAGGGATTAGTGGTTAGGGTTAGAGTTAGTGTTAGGGGTAAGGTGTTAAGTCTGGGTTAGGGGGCCAGGGTAAGGTTTAGGGTTGGAGTTAGCGTTAGTGTTAGCGGTTAGGGTTAAGGGATAGGGTTAGGATTCAGGGTGAGGGTTAGAGGGTTAACAGTTGGGGTTAGGCTTAGGGGTTAGGGATAGTGTTAGAGTTAAGGGTTAGGAGCTTGGTTCAGGTTTAAGGTTAGCATTAGGGGTTGGGGTTAGTGTTAACTGTAGGTCAGTGTTGGGGTTAGATCTCTAGGCATTAGGGTAAAGGTTAGGGTTAGGGTTAAGAGTTAGGGTTCTGTTTAATGGTTAGGATTGGGAATAGGTTAAGGGTTAGGGTTAAGGTTAGGGGTTATGACGAAGGATCAACGGTTAGGGTTACTTTTAGGCGTAGGGTTAGGGTAAGGGGTTAGGGTTAGTGTTAGTGTTGTTGGTCGGGTTAAGGTTAGGGTTGGCGCTTCAGAATTAGGGATTAGGTGTTACGGTTATAGCTAGGAGGTAGGGTTATAATGACGGTATAGGGCTTGTTCTCAGGGTGTCATGCATTAACGTTAAGATATGGGGTTAAAGTTAGGGTTATGGTGAGGTTTACCTGTTAAGGTGAGCAGTAGGATGAGGGTTAGGTGTTATGTTGTGGGTTAGGCTTATGGGTGAGGGGTAGGGTTTATGCTTAGGGCACGGGCCCTGTATGCCCTAGGAGGCAAAGTTAGGTGTCTGTGATGGTCGCTGGGAACCCACTCTACCGCACGCAGTGTATGGGCCTCTGGGTTTCATGCAGGACACTGTGGCAGAGCCTCCTTTCACACATGGCGTGGGAGGATTGCAGGCTTTCTAAACTCTAAGAAAGCAAGAAGTCTGAGAATTAGATTTAGGGTTAGGGTTATGGTTAGGGTTAAGGATGAAGTTTAGTGTTAGGGTGAGGGCTTAGGCTTAGGGATTACGGTTAGGGTTAAAGGTTACTCTTAGATTTAACGGTTACACTTTGGTTTAGGGTTGAGGTTTAAGGTTAGGGTTAAGATGAGGGGTTAGGGTTTGGTACAGGGTTAGGGTTAAGTGTTAGGTTTAGGGTTGAAGATTAGGATTAGGGTTAGGATTAAAGGTTAGCGTGAGAGTTAACGCTTAGGGTTAAGGTTAAGAGTTAGGGTTTAGGGTTAGGGTTAGGGTTAGGGTTAGTTTTAGGGTTAGAGTTATGTGCTATGGTTTGTGTTAGAGATTAGGGTTAGGTTTACTGTTCACGGTTAGGGTTACGTTTAGGGGTTAGCATTAGGGTTAGGGTTAGGTTTAGGGTTAAGGGATAGGATTAGGGTTAAGTGTTGGGCTTAGGGTTAGGGTTTAGTGTTAGGGTTATCATTAAGGATTAGGGTTAGGGTCAGGGTTAAATGCTTGGGTGCGGGTAATGGTTAGGGTCGGGGTTAAAGTTCACGGATAGGGTTAGTGTTAAGGGTTACGGGTAGGTTTAGGGTTCAGGGATAGCGTTAGCATTAGGGCTTAAGGTTAGGATTAGCGGGAGGTTAGATTTAGGGTTAGAACTAGACGTTAGGGTAAGGGCTAGGGTTATGGTTAAGAGATAGGGTTAGGTTTAATGCTTAGGATTAGGGTTAGGGTTTGGGGTTAAAGTAAGTTTTAGGGGTTAGGTTTAAGGATCAAAGGTTAGGGTTATTTTTAGCTGTAGTGTTAGGGTTAGGGAAAAGGGATCCCATTAGCATTAAGGGTCTTCCTTACTGTAGGGTTAAGGGTTAGGCTTAGAGTTAAAGGTTAAGGTTAGGGTCAGTGTTAAGAATTAGGGTGAGGGTTAATGGTTAGGGTAAAGGTTACGCGTTAGGGTTAGGGATTAGCGATTAGGATTTTTGGTTAGTGTTAGGGTTAGAGGTTAGGAGTTCGTGTTTTATGAAGGGGTATGGTTAGATTAGGATTGGGGTTAGAGTTAGGGTTAGGTATAGGGGTTAGTTTTAGGGTAAAAGGATAGGATTAGGGTTATGGGTTGGGCTTAGGTTTAGGGTTAAAGTTTACTGCTAGGGTTTGGGATAGGGTTCAGGGTTAGCTTTAGGGGTTCTGGTTAGGGTTAGGTGTTAGGTTAGTGTCAGGGTTAGGTCTAGTCGTGAGGGTAAGGTTTAGGGTTAGCTTTAAGAGCTAGGGTTAGGTTTAATGGTTAGGATTAGGATTAGGGTTAAGGGTTAGCGTAAGGCTTAGGGCTTTGGGTGAAGGGTTAGGGTTTTTGTTAGGCATAGCGTTGGGGTTAGAAGTAAGGGTTATTGTCAGTGTTAGGGTTGTAGGTAGGGTTCCGGTTAGGGTTAGCGGTTTAGAATTAGGATTAGGGATTAGGTGTTCCAGTGATGACTAGGAGATAGGGTTAGAATTATGGGATAGGGGTTGTTCTCAGGGAATGGGTTATGCATTAACGTTAGGATAAGAGGTTAAAGTTAGGCGCACGGTGAGGTTTACGTGTTAAAGGGAGAAATAGGAACAGGGTTCGGTGTTATGTTCAGGGTTAGGATTATCTGTTAGAGGTATTGTTTATGCTTAGCGCACGGGCCCTGTCTGCATTGGGCGGGCGGGGGGAGTTTAGGGGGCTGGGATTGTACCCGGGAACCCACTCTATCATACTCTGGGTATGGGCCCGTGGGTTTCATGCAGGACACAGTGGTAGAGCCTCCTTTCACGCATGGCATGGGAGGATTGCAGGCTTTCTAAACTCTAAGAAAGCAAGAAGTCTGAGAATTAGATTTAGGGTTAGGATTCTGGTTAGGGTTAAGGATGAAGTTTAGTGTTAGGGTGAGGGCTTAAGGTTAGGGATTAGGGTTAGGGTTAAAGGTTACTCTTAGGTTTAACGGTTACAGTTCGGTTTAGGGTTGAGGTTTATGGTTAGGGTTAAGATGAGGGGTTAGGGTTTGGTAGACGTTTAGGGTTAAGTGTTAGGTTTAGGGTTGAAGATTAGGATTAGGGTTAGGATTAAAGGTTAGCGTGAGAGTTAACGCTTAGGGTTAAGGTTAAGAGTTAGGGTTTACGGTTACGCTTAGGGTTAGATTTAGGGTTAGAGTTATGTGCTATGGTTTGTGTTAGGGGTTAGGGTTAGGTTTACTGTTCACGGTTAGGGTTGGGTTTAGGGGTTAGCATTAGGGTTAGGGATTAGGTTTAGGGTAAGGGTCTAGAATTAATGTTGGGCTTTAGGCTCGGGGCTTACGTTCAGGGTCAGGGGTTAGCATTGGTGGTAGGGATTAGCTTTAGCGGTCAGTTTAAGGGCACAGGACCTGGTTAATCTACGGTGAGAGGGGTGCGGTCGGAGTCACCACGAAAGCACAACATCATTCCCTGGGCCTTGGGAGAGGACCTCCATGCAGGACTCAGGCGGAGCCTCATCTCACACATGGCATGGCTGTATTGTAGGCTTGCTTCACTCTGGGAATGGAAGTAGTGTGAGAATTAGGGTTGGGGTTGGGGTTAGGGTTTTTCGTGTTAGGGGTTAGGTTTCGAGTCAGGGTTAGGTGCTAGGGATTAGTGGTTAGGGTTAGAGTTAGTGTTAGGGGTAAGGTGTTAAGTCTGGGTTAGGGGGCCAGGGTAAGGTTTAGGGTTGGAGTTAGCGTTAGGGTTAGGGGTTAGGGTTAAGGGATAGGGTTAGGATTCAGGGTGAGGGTTAGAGGGTTAACAGTTGGGGTTAGGCTTAGGGGTTAGGGATAGTGTTAGGGTTAAGGGTTAGGAGCTTGGTTCAGATTTAAGGTTAGCATTAGGGGTTGGGGTTAGTGTTAACTGTAGGTCAGTGTTGGGGTTAGATCTCTAGGCATTAGGGTAAAGGTTAGGGTTAGGGTTAAGAGTTAGGGTTCTGTTTAATGGTTAGGATTGGGAATAGGTTAAGGGTTAGGGTTAAGGTTAGGGGTTATGACGAAGGATCAACGGTTAGGGTTACTTTTAGGCGTAGGGTTAGGGTAAGGGGTTAGGGTTAGTGTTAGTGTTGTTGGTCGGGTTAAGGTTAGGGTTGGCGCTTCAGAATTAGGGATTAGGTGTTACGGTTATAGCTAGGAGGTAGGGTTATAATGACGGTATAGGGCTTGTTCTCAGGGTGTCATGCATTAACGTTAAGATATGGGGTTAAAGTTAGGGTTATGGTGAGGTTTACCTGTTAAGGTGAGCAGTAGGGTCAGGGTTAGGTGTTAGATTGTGGGTTAGGCTTATGGGTGAGGGGTAGGGTTTATGCTTAGGGCAAGGGCCCTGTATGCCCTAGGAGGCAAAGTTAGGTGTCTGTGATGGTCGCTGGGAACCCACTCTACCGCACGCAGTGTATGGGCCTCTGGGTTTCATGCAGGACACTGTGGCAGAGCCTCCTTTCACACATGGCGTGGGAGGATTGCAGGCTTTCTAAACTCTAAGAAAGCAAGAAGTCTGAGAATTAGATTTAGGGTTAGGGTTATGGTTAGGGTTAAGGATGAAGTTTAGTGTTAGGGTGAGGGCTTAGGCTTAGGGATTACGGTTAGGGTTAAAGGTTACTCTTAGGTTTAACGGTTACACTTTGGTTTCGGGTTGAGGTTTACGGTTAGGGTTAAGATGAGGGGTTAGGGTTTGGCACAGGGTTAGGGTTAAGTGTTAGGTTTAGGGTTGAAGATTAGGATTAGGGTTAGGATTAAAGGTTAGCGTGAGAGTTAACGCTTAGGGTTAAGGTTAAGAGTTAGGGTTTAGGGTTAGGGTTAGGGTTAGGGTTAGTTTTAGGGTTAGAGTTATGTGCTATGGTTTGTGTTAGAGGTTAGGGTTAGGTTTACTGGTGAGGGTTAGGGTTACGTTTAGGGGGTAGCATTAGGGTTAGGGTTAGGGTTAAGGGATAGGATTAGGGTTAAGTGTTGGGCTTAGGGTTAGGGTTTAGTGTTAGGGTTATCATTAAGGATTAGGGGTAGGGTCAGGTTTAAATGCTTGGGTGCGGGTAATGGTTAGGGTCAGGGTTAAGGTTCACGGATAGGGTTAGTGTTAAGGGTTACGGGTAGGTTTAGGGTTCAATGTTAGAGTTACCTTTAGGGCTTAAGGTTAAGATTAGGCGGTAGCTTAGTTTTAGGTTTAGATCTAGGCGTTAGGGTAAGGGCTAGCGTTAGGGTTAAGAGATAGGGTTAGATTTAATGATTAGTATTAAGGTTAGGCTTTGGGGTTAAAGTAAGTGTTAGGGGTTAGGTTTAAGGATCCAAGGTTAGGGTTATTTTTAGCTGTAGTGTTAGGGTTAGGGATAAGGGATCCCATTAGCATTAAGGGTCTTCCTTACTGTAGGGTTAAGGGTTAGGCTTAGAGTTAAAGGTTAAGGTTAGGGTGAGTGTTAAGATTTAGGGTGAGGGTTAACGGTTAGGGTAAAGGTTAAGCGTTAGGGTTAGGGATTAGTGATTAGGGTTTTTGGTTAGTGTTAGGGTTAGCGGTTAGGAGTTAGTGCTTTATGAAGGGGTATGGTTAGAATTAGGACTGGGGTTAGAGTTAGGGTGAGGTATAGGGGTTAGGTTTAGGGGTTAGTTTTAGGGTAAAAGGATAGGATTAGGGTTACGGGTTGGGCTTAGGTTTAGGGTTAAAGTTTACTGCTAGGGTTAGGGATAGTGTTCAGGGTTAGCTTTAGGGGTTCTGGTTAGGGTTAGGTGTTAGGTTAGTGTCAGGGTTAGGTCTAGCCGTGAGGGTAAGGTTTAGGGTTAGCTTTAAGAGCTAGGGTTAGGTTTAATGGTTAGGATTAGGATTCAGGTTAAGGGTTAGGGTAAGGCTTAGGGTTTAGGGTGAAGGGTTAGGGTCAAGGGTTAGGGTTTTTGTTAGGCATAGCGTTGGGGTTAGAAGTAAGGGTTACTGTCAGTGTTAGGGTTGTAGGTAGGGTTACGGTTAGGGTTAGCGGTTTAGAATTAGGGTTAGGGATTAGGTGTTCCAGTGATGACTAGGAGATAGGGTTAGAATTATGGGATAGGGGTTGTTCTCAGGAAATGGGTTATGCATTAACGTTAGGATAAGAGGTTAAAGTTAGGCGCACGGTGAGGTTTACGTGTTAAGGGGAGAAATAGGAACAGGGTTGGGTGTTATGTTCAGGGTTAGGGTTATCTGTTAAACGTATTGTTTATGCTTAGCGCACGGGCCCTGTCTGCATTAGGCGGGCGGGGGGAGTTTAGGGGGCTGGGATTGTACCCGGGAACCCACTCTATCATACTCTGGGTATGGGCCCGTGGGTTTCATGCAGGACACAGTGGTAGAGCCTCCTTTCACGCATGGCATGGGAGGATTGCAGGCTTTCTAAACTCTAAGAAAGCAAGAAGTCTGAGAATTAGATTTAGGGTTAGGATTCTGGTTAGGGTTAAGGATGAAGTTTAGTGTTAGGGTGAGGGCTTAGGGTTAGGGATTAGGGTTAGGGTTAAAGGTTACTCTTAGGTTTAACGGTTACAGTTCGGTTTAGGGTTGAGGTTTACGGTTAGGGTTAAGATGAGGGGTTAGGGTTTGGTAGACGTTTAGGGTTAAGTGTTAGGTTTAGGGTTGAAGATTAGGATTAGGGTTAGGATTAAAGGTTAGCGTGAGAGTTAACGCTTAGGGTTAAGGTTAAGAGTTAGGGTTTACAGTTAGGCTTAGGGTTAGAGTTATGTGCTATGATTTGTGTTAGGGGTTAGGGTTAGGTTTACTGTTCACGGTTAGGGTTGGGTTTAGGGGTTAGCATTAGGGTTAGGGATTAGGTTTAGGGTAAGGGTCTAGAGTTAATGTTGGGCTTTAGGCTCGGGGCTTAGGTTCAGGGTCAGGGGTTAGCGCTGGTGGTAGGGCTTAGCTTTAGCGGTCAGTTTAATGGCACAGGACCTGGTTAATCTGCGGTGAGAGGGGTGCGGTCGGAGTCACCACGAAAGCACAACATCATTCCCTGGGCCTTGGGAGAGGACCTCCATGCAGGACTCAGGCGCAGCCTCATCGCACACATGGCATGGCTGTATTGTAGGCTTGCTTCACTCTGGGAATGGAAGTGGTGTGAGAATTAGGGTTGGGGTTGGGGTTAGGGTTTTTCGTGTTAGGGGTTAGGTTTCGAGTCAGGGTTAGGTGCTAGGGATTAGTGGTTAGGGTTAGAGTTAGTGTTAGGGGTAAGGTGTTAAGTCTGGGTTAGGGGGCCAGGGTAAGGTTAAGTGTTGGAGTTAGCATTAGGGTTAGGGGTTAGGGTTAAGGGATAGGGTTAGGATTCAGGGTGAGGGTTAGAGGGTTAACAGTTGGGGTTAGGCTTAGGGGTTAGGGATAGTGTTAGGGTTAAGGGTTAGGAGCTTGGTTCAGGTTTAAGGTTAGCATTAGGGGTTGGGGTTAGTGTTAACTGTAGGTCAGTGTTGGGGTTAGATCTCTAGGCATTAGGGTAAAGGTTAGGGTTAGGGTTAAGAGTTAGGGTTCTGTTTAATGGTTAGGATTGGGAATAGGTTAAGGGTTAGGGTTAAGGTTAGGGGTTATGACGAAGGATCTACGGTTAGGGTTACTTTTAGGCGTAGGGTTAGGGTAAGGGGTTAGGGTTAGTGTTAGTGTTGTTGGTCGGGTTAAGGTTAGGGTTGGCGCTTCAGAATTAGGGATTAGGTGTTACGGTTATAGCTAGGAGGTAGGGTTATAATGACGGTATAGGGCTTGTTCTCAGGGTGTCATGCATTAACGTTAAGATATGGGGTTAAAGTTAGGGTTATGGTGAGGTTTACCTGTTAAGGTGAGCAGTAGGGTCAGGGTTAGGTGTTAGATTGTGGGTTAGGCTTATGGGTGAGGGGTAGGGTTTATGCTTAGGGCAAGGGCCCTGTATGCCCTAGGAGGCAAAGTTAGGTGTCTGTGATGGTCGCTGGGAACCCACTCTACCGCACGCAGTGTATGGGCCTCTGGGTTTCATGCAGGACACTGTGGCAGAGCCTCCTTTCACACATGGCGTGGGAGGATTGCAGGCTTTCTAAACTCTAAGAAAGCAAGAAGTCTGAGAATTAGATTTAGGGTTAGGGTTATGGTTAGGGTTAAGGATGAAGTTTAGTGTTAGGGTGAGGGCTTAGGCTTAGGGATTACGGTTAGGGTTAAAGGTTACTCTTAGGTTTAACGGTTACACTTTGGTTTCGGGTTGAGGTTTACGGTTAGGGTTAAGATGAGGGGTTAGGGTTTGGCACAGGGTTAGGGATAAGTGTTAGGTTTAGGGTTGAAGATTAGGATTAGGGTTAGGATTAAAGGTTAGCGTGAGAGTTAACGCTTAGGGTTAAGGTTAAGAGTTAGGGTTTAGGGTTAGGGTTAGGGTTAGGGTTAGTTTTAGGGTTAGAGTTATGTGCTATGGTTTGTGTTAGAGGTTAGGGTTAGGTTTACTGGTGAGGGTTAGGGTTACGTTTAGGGGTTAGCATTAGGGTTAGGGTTAGGGTTAAGGGATAGGATTAGGGTTAAGTGTTGGGCTTAGGGTTAGGGTTTAGTGTTAGGGTTATCATTAAGGATTAGGGGTAGGGTCAGGTTTAAATGCTTGGGTGCGGGTAATGGTTAGGGTCAGGGTTAAGGTTCACGGATAGGGTTAGTGTTAAGGGTTACGGGTAGGTTTAGGTTTCAGGGTTAGTGTTAGCATTAGGGCTTAAGTTTAGGATTAGGCGGTAGGTTAGATTTAGGGATAGATCTAGGCGTTAGGGTAAGGGCTAGCGTTAGGGTTAAGAGATAGGTTTAGGTTTAATGCTTAGGATTAGGGTTAGGGTTTGGGGTTAAAGTAAGTGTTAGGGGTTAGGTTTAAGGATCAAAGGTTAGGGTTATTTTTAGCTGTAGTGTTAGGGTTAGGGATAAGGGATCCCATTAGCATTAAGGGTCTTCCTTACTGTTGGGTTAAGGGTTAGGCTTAGAGTTAAAGCTTAAGGTTAGGGTCAGTGTTAAGATTTAGGGTGAGGGTTTACGGTCAGGGTAAAGGTTAAGCGTTAGGGTTAGGGATTAGTGATTAGGGTTTTTGGTTAGTGTTAGGGTTAGCGGTTAGGAGTTCGTGTTTTATGAATGGGTATGGTTAGAATTAGGATTGGGGTTAGAGTTAGGGTGAGGTATAGGTGTTAGGTTTAGGGGTTAGTTTTAGGGTAAAAGGATAGGATTAGGGTTACGGGTTGGGCTTAGGTTTAGGGTTAAAATTTACTGCTAGGGTTAGGGATAGCGTTCAGGGTTAGCTTTAGGGGTTCTGGTTAGGATTAGGTGTCAGGTTAATGTCAGGGTTAGGTCTAGTCGTGAGGGTAAGGTTTAGGGTTAGCGTTAAGAGCTAGGGTTAGGTTTAATGGTTAGGATTAGGATTAGGGTTAAGGGTTAGGGTAAGGCTTAGGGGTTAGGGTGAAGGGTTAGGGTCAAGGGTTAGGGTTTTTGTTAGGCATAGCGTTGGGGTTAGAAGTAAGGTTTACTGTCAGTGTTAGGGTTGTAGGTAGGGTTACAGTTAGGGTTAGCGGTTTAGAATTAGGGTTAGGGATTAGGTGTCACAGTGATGACTAGGATATAGGGTTAGAATTATGGGATAGGGGTTGTTCTCAGGAAATGGGTTATGCATTAACGTTAGGATAAGAGGTTAAAGTTAGGCGCACGGTGAGGTTTACGTGTTAAGGGGAGAAATAGGAACAGGGTTCGGTGTTATGTTCAGGGTTAGGGTTATCTGTTAAAGGTATTGTTTATGCTTAGTGCACGGGCCCTGTCTGCATTAGGCGGGCGGGGGGAGTTTAGGGGGCTGGGATTGTACCCGGGAACCCACTCTATCATACTCTGGGTATGGGCCCGTGGGTTTCATGCAGGACACAGTGGTAGAGCCTCCTTTCACACATGGCATGGGAGGATTGCAGGCTTTCTAAACTCTAAGAAAGCAAGAAGTCTGAGAATTAGATTTAGGGTTAGGATTATGGTTAGGGTTAAGGATGAAGTTTAGTGTTAGGTGAGGCATTAGGGTTAGGGTTAAACGTTACTCTTAGGTTTAACAGCTACACTTTGGTTTAGGGTTGAGGTTTACGGTTAGGGTTAAGATGAGGGGTTAGGGTTTGGTACAGGGTTAGGGTTAAGTGTTAGGTTTAGGGTTGAAGATTAGGATTAGGGTTAGGATTAAAGGTTAGCGTGAGAGTTAACGCTTAGGGTTAAGGTTAAGAGTTAGGGTTTAGGGTTAGGGTTAGGGTTAGTTTTAGGGTTAGAGTTATGTGCTATGGTTTGTGTTAGAGGTTAGGGTTAGGTTTACTGGTCACGGTTAGGGTTACGTTTAGGGGTTAGCATTAGGGTTAGGGTTAGGGTTAGGGTTAAGGGATAGGATTAGGGTTAACTGTTGGACTTAGGGTTAGGGTTTAGTGTTAGGGTTAGCATTAAGGATTAGGGTTAGGGTCAGGGTTAAATGCTTGGGTGCAGGTAATGGTTAGGGTCAGGGTTAAGGTTCACGGATAGGGTTAGTGTTAAGGTTTACGGGTAGATTTAGGGTTCAGAGTTAGTGTTAGCATTAGGGCTTAAGGTTAGGATTAGGCGGTAGGTTAGATTTCGGGTTAGATCTAGGCGTTAGGGTAAGGGCTAGCGTTAGGGTTAAGAGATAGGGTTAGGTTGAATGCTTAGGATTAGGGTTAGGGTTTGGGGTTAAAGTAAGTGTTAGGGGTTAGGTTTAAGGATCCAAGGTTAGGGTTATTTTTAGCTGTAGTGTTAGGGTTAGGGATAAGGGATCCCATTAGCATTAAGGGTTTTCCTTACTGTAGGTTTAAGGGTTAGGCTTAGAGTTAAAGGTTAAGGTTAGGGTCAGTGTTAAGATTTAGGGTGAGGGTTAACGGTTAGGGTAAAGGATAAGCGTTAGGGTTAGGGATTAGTGATTAGGGTTTTTGGTTAGTGTTAGGGTTAGCGGTTAGGAGTTAGTGTTTTATGAAGGGGTATGGTTATAATTAGGATTGGGGTTAGAGTTAGGGTGAGGTATAGGGGTTAGGTTTAGGGGTTAGTTTTAGGGCAAAAGGATAGGATTAGGGTTACGGGTTGGGCTTAGGTTTAGGGTTAAAGTTTACTGCTGGGGTTAGGGATAGGGTTCAGGGTTATCTTTAGGGGTTCTGATTAGGGTTAAACGCTGAACACCTGCAAATAATTTTCAACGTAGTGGTTAATTGAAAAGCTCTGCGATATACTTCTTGGAACAAGCCAGTTACCTGTTCCCACGCAAAGAGGAGTATATAGAACCATGGTGGATTTCCAGCTGATAAAGTAAAGGATTATTAAAGGAACGGGATGACCATGGGGATCATCGTCAATTCTCTGAAACAGAATCCGCCCTTTTCACCTGCCAAGCACATGCCCACTTCTCCTCTCTGGGGATAATAAAAACTAACCAGCGAACTGACAGAGGGCCTGACCCCCCCATCCACATCGACCACACACACAAAAAAACCGTACCCTCCAGCTACTAATTATAATGCTAACTTGCAAAATTTCCCTGCATTTTAAAACAATGGAAAAATGGTGGTGGGATGATACTTAGAAGAATGGCTTCTTGTCAGTCTCCACTAACAAAAATAGGTAACACCAAGTCAGCTACTCCTCAGCATAGTTATGTCCGTCGCAGCCTTCTTGGGTTTCAGGAGGCACATACAAACGTTAGCAAAATTATGGTGAAACGCTGAACACCTGCAAATAATTTTCAACGTACTGGCTAATTTGAAAACTCTCCAGCATACTTCTTGGAACAAGCCAGGTACCTGTGCTCACGCATAGAGGAGTATATAGAAACATGGTGGAATCCCAGCTGATGAAGCAAAGGATTCTTAAAGGAATAAGATGACCATGCGGATCCTGTTTAATTCTCTGAAACAGAATCCGCACTTTTCACCTGCCAAACACATGCCCACTACTCTTTTCTGGGGATAATAAAAACAAACCAGCGATCTGACAGAGGGCCTGAACACCCATCCTGACCGACCCCACCAAAAAAAAAAAGTACCCTCAGCTACTAATTATAATGCCAATTTGCAAAATTTCCCTGCATTTTTAAACAATGGAGAAATGATGGTGGGATGATACTTAGAAGAATGGCTTCTTGTCAGGCTCCACTAAAAAAATAGGCAACACGAATTCAGCTACGCCTCCGCATACTTATATCCGTGGCAGTCATATTGGGTTTCAGGAGACACATACAAACGTATAAGAATTATGGTGAAACGCTGAAAACCTACAATAGATTTTCAACGTACTGCTTAATTGAAAAGCTCTGCGGCATACTTCTTGGAACAAGCCAGTTACCTGTTCCCACGCAAAGAGGAGTATATAGAACCACGGTGGATTTCCAGCTGATGAAGTAAAGGATTATTAAAGGAACGGGATGACCATGGGGATCATCGTTAATTCTCTGAAACAGAATCCGCCCTTTTCACCTGCCAAACACATGCCCACTTCTCCTCTCTGGGGATGATAAAAACTAACCAGCGAACTGACAGAGGGCCTTACCCCCCCCCATCCACATCGACCACACACAAAAAAAAAACCGTACCCTCAAGCTAGTAATTATAATGCTAACTTCCAAAATTTCCCTGCATTTTAAAACAATGGAAAAATGGTGGTGGGATCATACTTAGAAGAATGGCTTCTTGTCAGTCTCCACTAACAAAAATAGGCAACACCAAGTCAGCTACTCCTCAGCATAGTTATGCCAGTCGCAGCCTTCTTGGGTTTCAGGAGGGACATACAAACGTTATCAAAATTACGGTGAAATGCTGAAAACCTGCAAATAATTTTCAACGTACTGGTTAATTTGAAAACTCTCCAGCATACTTCTTGGAACAAGCCAGGTACCTGTGCCCACGCATAGAGGAGTATATAGAAACATGGTGGAATCCCAGCTGATGAAGCAAAGGATGCTTAAAGGAATGAGATGACCATTCGGATCCTGTTTAATTCTCTGAAACAGAATCCGCACTTTTCACCTGCGAAACACATGCCCACTACTCTTCTCTGGGGATAATAAAAACAAACCAGCGATCTGACAGAGGGCCTGAACACCCATCCTGACCGACCCCACAAAACAAAAAATTACCCTCCAGCTACTAATTATAATGCCAATTTGCAAAATTTCCCTGCATTTTTAAACAATGGAGAAATGATGGTGGGATGATACTTAGAAGAATGGCTTCTTGTCAGTCTCCACTGACAAAAATAGGCAACACCAAGTCAGCTACGCCTCAGCATAGTTATGTCCGTAGCAGCCATATTTGGTTTCAGTAGGCACATACACACGTTATCACAATTATGGTGAAACGCTGAAAACCTGCAAAGGATTTTCAACATACTGGTTAACTGAAAAGCTCTGAGGCATACTTCTTGGAACTAGCCAGTTTCCTGTGCCCACGCATAGAGAAGTATATAGAACCATGGTGGATTCCCAGCTCATGAAGCAAAGGATTCTTAAAGGAACGGGATTACCATGCGGATCCTGTTTAATTCTCTGAAACAGATCCGCAGTTTTCACCTGCCATACTAATACCCACTTCTCCTCTCTGGGGATAATAAAAACAAACCAGCGAACTGACAGAGGGCCTGACCAACACATGCACACCGACCTCACAGGAAAAAAAAAAAAAAAAACACCGTAGCCTCCAGCTACTTATTATAATGCTAACTTGCAAAACGTTCCTGCATTTTTAAACAATGGAAAAATGATGTTGAGATGATACTTAGAAGAATGGATTCTTGTCAGTCTCCACTAATAAAAATAGGCAAAACCAATTCAGCTACGCCTCAGCATAGTTCTGTCTGTCGCAGCCTTCTTGGGTTTCAGGAGGCACAAACAAACGTTATCACAATTATGGTGAAACGCTGAACACCTGCAAATAATTTTCAACGTACTGGTTAATTGAAAAGCTCTGCGGCATACTTCTTGGAACAAGCCAGTTACCTGTTCCCACGCAAAGAGTAGTATATAGAACCATGGTGGATTTCCAGCTGATGAAGTAAAGGATTATTAAAGGAACGGGATGACCATAGGGATCATCGTAAATTCTCTGAAACAGAATCCGCCCTTTTCACCTGCCAAACACATGCCCACTTCTCCTCTCTGGGGATAATAAAAACTAACCAGCGAACTGACAGAGGGCCTGAACCCCACCATCCACATCGACTACACAAAAAATAAAACCGTACCCTCCAGCTACTAATTATAATGCTAACTTGCAAAATTTCCCTGCATTTTAAAACAATGGAAAAATGGTGGTGGGATGATACTTAGAAGAATGGCTTCTTGTCAGTCTCCACTAACAAAAATAGGCAACACCAAGTCTGCTACTCCTCAGCATAGTTATGTCCGTCGCAGCCTTCTTGGGTTTCAGGAGGCACAAACAAACGTTATCACAATTACGGTGAAACGCTGAACACCTGCAAATAATTTTCATCGTAGTGGTTAATTGAAAAGCTCTGCGGCATACTTCTTGGAACAAGCCAGTTACCTGTTCCCACGCAAAGAGGAGAATATAGAACCATGGTGGATTTCCAGCTGATGAAGTAAAGGATTATTAACGGAACGGGATGACCATGGGGATCATCGTTAATTCTCTGAAACAGAATCCGCCATTTTCACCTGCCAAACACATGCCCACTTCTCTCTGGGGATAATAAAAACTAACCAGCGAACTGACAGAGGGCCTGACCCCCCAATCCACGTCGACCACACACACACAAAAAAAAAACCGTACCCTCCAGCTACTAATTATAATGCTAACTTGCAAAATTTCCCTGCATTTTAAAACAATGGAAAAATGGTGGTGGGATAATACTTAGAAGAATGCCTTCTTGCCAGTCTCCACTAACAAAAATAGGCAACACCAAGTCAGCTACTCCTCAGCATAGTTATGTCCGTCGCAGCCTTCTTGGGTTTCAGGAGGCACAAACACACGTTATCACAATTATGGTGAAACGCTGAACACCTGCAAATAATTTTCAACGTAGTGGTTAATTGAAAAGCTCTGCGGCATACTTCTTGGAACAAGCCAGTTACCTGTTCCCACGCAAAGAGGAGTATATAGAACCATGGTGGATTTCCAGCTGATGAAGTAAAGGATTATTAAAGGAACGGGATGACCATGGGGATCATCGTTAATTCTCTGAAACAGAATCCGCCCTTTTCACCTGCCAAACACATGCCCACTTCTCCTCTCTGGGGATAAAAAAAACTAACCAGCGAACTGACAGAGGGCCTGACCCCCCGCCATCCACATCGACCACACACAAAAAAAAAAACCGTACCCTCCAGCTACTAATTATAATGCTAACTTCCAAAATTTCCCTGCATTTTAAAACAATGGAAAAATGGTGGTGGGATCATACTTAGAAGAAAGGCTTCTTGTCTGTCTCCACTAACAAAAATAGGCCAAACCAAGTCAGCTAATCCTCAGCATAGTTATGTCCGTGACAGCCTTCTTGGGTTTCAGGAGGGACATACAAACGTTATCAAAATTATGGTGAAATGCTGAACACCTGCAAATAATTTTCAACGTACTGGTTAATTTGAAAACTCTCCAGCATACTTCTTGGAACAAGCCAGGTACCTGTGCCCACGCATAGAGGAGTATATAGAAACATGGTGGAATCCCAGCTGATGAAGCAAAGGATTCTTAAAGGAATGAGATGACCATGCGGATCCTGTTTAATTCTCTGAAACAGAATCCGCCCTCTTCACCTGCCAAACACATGCCCACTACTCTTCTCTGGGGATAATAAAAACAAACCAGCGATCTGACAGAGGGCCTGAACACCCATCCTGACCGACCCCACAAAACAAAAAAGTACCCTCCAGCTACTAATTATAATGCCAATTTGCAAAATTTCCCTGCATTTTTAAACAATGGAGAAATGATGGTGGGATGATTCTTAGAAGAATGGCTTCTTGTAAGTCTCCACTGACAAAAATAGGCAACACCAAGTCAGCTACGCCTCAGCATAGTTATGTCCTTAGCAGCCATATTTGGTTTCAGTAGGCACATACACACGTTATCACAATTATGGTGAAACGCTGAAAACCTGCAAAGGATTTTCAACATACTGGTTAATTGAAAAGCTCTGCGGCATACTTCTTGGAACAAGCCAGTTTCCTGTGCCCACGCATAGAGAAGTATATAGAACCATGGTGGATTCCCAGCTCATGAAGCAAAGGATTCTTAAAGGAACGGGATTACCATGCGGATCCTGTTTAATTCTCTGGAACAGATCCGCAGTTTTCACCTGCCATACTAATACCCACTTCTCCTCTCTGGGGATAATAAAAACAAACCAGCGAACTGACAGAGGGCCTGACCAACACATCCACACCGACCAAACAGGAAAAAAAAAAAAAAAAAACACCGTAGCCTCCAGCTACTAATTATCATGCTAACTTGCAAAACTTTCCTGCATTTTTAAACAATGGAAAAATGATGGTGGGATGATACTTAGAAGAATGGATTCTTGTCAGTCTCCACTAACAAAAATAGGCAAAACCAAGTCAGCTACGCCTCAGCATAGTTATGTCCCTCGCAGCCTTCTTGGGTTTCAGGAGGCACAAACAAACGTTATCACAATTATGGTGAGACGCTGAACACCTGCAAATAATTTTCAACGTACTGGTTAATTGAAAAGCTCTGCGGCATACTTCTTGGAACAAGCCAGTTACCTGTTCCCACGCAAAGAGGAGTATATAGAACCATGGTGGATTTCCAGCTGATGAAGTAAAGGATTATTAAAGGAACGGGATGACCATGGGGATCATCGTTAATTCTCTGAAAGAGAATCCGCCCTATTCACCTGCCAAACACATGCCCACTTCTCCTCTCTGGGGATAATAAAAACTAACCAGCGAACTGACAGAGGGCCTGACCCCCCGCCATCCACATCGACCACACACAAAAAAAAAAACAGTACCCTCCAGCTACTAATTATAATGCTAACTTGCAAAATTTCCCTGCATTTTAAAACGATGGAAAAATGGTGGTGGGATCATACTTAGAAGAAAGGCTTCTTGTCTGTCTCCACTAACAAAAATAGGCAACACCAAGTCAGCTACTCCTCAGCATAGTTATGTCCGTCACAGCCTTCTTGGGTTTCAGGAGGGACATACAAACGTTATCAAAATTATGGTGAAACGCTGAACACCTGCAAATAATTTTCAACGTACTGGCTAATTTGAAAACTCTCCAGCATACTTCTTGGAACAAGCCAGGTACCTGTGCTCACGCATAGAGGAGTATATAGAAACATGGTGGAATCCCAGCTGATGAAGCAAAGGATTCTTAAAGGAATAAGATGACCATGCGGATCCTGTTTAATTCTCTGAAACAGAATCCGCACTTTTCACCTGCCAAACACATGCCCACTACTCTTCTCTGGGGATAATAAAAACAAACCAGCGATCTGACAGAGGGCCTGAACACCCATCCTGACCGACCCCACCAAAAAAAAAAAGTACCCTCAGCTACTAATTATAAGGCCAATTTGCAAAATTTCCCTGCATTTTTAAACAATGGAGAAATGATGGTGGGATGATACTTAGAAGAATGGCTTCTTGTCAGGCTCCACTAAAAAAATAGGCAACACGAATTCAGCTACGCCTCCGCATACTTATATCCGTGGCAGTCATATTGGGTTTCAGGAGACACATACAAACGTATAAGAATTATGGTGAAACGCTGAAAACCTGCAATAGATTTTCAACGTACTGCTTAATTGAAAAGCTCTGCGGCATACTTCTTGGAACAAGCCAGTTACCTGTTCCCACGCAAAGAGGAGTATATAGAACCACGGTGGATTTCCAGCTGATGAAGTAAAGGATTATTAAAGGAACGGGATGACCATGGGGATCATCGTTAATTCTCTGAAACAGAATCCGCCCTTTTCACCTGCCAAACACATGCCCACTTCTCCTCTCTGGGGATGATAAAAACTAACCAGCGAACTGACAGAGGGCCTTACCCCCCCCCCATCCACATCGACCACACACAAAAAAAAAACCGTACCCTCAAGCTAGTAATTATAATGCTAACTTCCAAAATTTCCCTGCATTTTAAAACAATGGAAAAATGGTGGTGGGATCATACTTAGAAGAATGGCTTCTTGTCAGTCTCCACTAACAAAAATAGGCAACACCAAGTCAGCTACTCCTCAGCATAGTTATGCCAGTCGCAGCCTTCTTGGGTTTCAGGAGGGACATACAAACGTTATCAAAATTACGGTGAAACGCTGAAAACCTGCAAATAATTTTCAACGTACTGGTTAATTTGAAAACTCTCCAGCATACTTCTTGGAACAAGCCAGGTACCTGTGCCCACGCATAGAGGAGTATATAGAAACATGGTGGAATCCCAGCTGATGAAGCAAAGGATGCTTAAAGGAATGAGATGACCATGCGGATCCTGTTTAATTCTCTGAAACAGAATCCGCACTTTTCACCTGCGAAACACATGCCCACTACTCTTCTCTGGGGATAATAAAAACAAACCAGCGATCTGACAGAGGGCCTGAACACCCATCCTGACCGACCCCACAAAACAAAAAATTACCCTCCAGCTACTAATTATAATGCCAATTTGCAAAATTTCCCTGCATTTTTAAACAATGGAGAAATGATGGTGGGATGATACTTAGAAGAATGGCTTCTTGTCAGTCTCCACTGACAAAAATAGGCAACACCAAGTCAGCTACGCCTCAGCATAGTTATGTCCGTAGCAGCCATATTTGGTTTCAGTAGGCACATACACACGTTATCACAATTATGGTGAAACGCTGAAAACCTGCAAAGGATTTTCAACATACTGGTTAACTGAAAAGCTCTGAGGCATACTTCTTGGAACTAGCCAGTTTCCTGTGCCCACGCATAGAGAAGTATATAGAACCATGGTGGATTCCCAGCTCATGAAGCAAAGGATTCTTAAAGGAACGGGATTACCATGCGGATCCTGTTTAATTCTCTGAAACAGATCCGCAGTTTTCACCTGCCATACTAATACCCACTTCTCCTCTCTGGGGATAATAAAAACAAACCAGCGAACTGACAGAGGGCCTGACCAACACATGCACACCGACCTCACAGGAAAAAAAAAAAAAAAAACACCGTAGCCTCCAGCTACTTATTATAATGCTAACTTGCAAAACGTTCCTGCATTTTTAAACAATGGAAAAATGATGTTGAGATGATACTTAGAAGAATGGATTCTTGTCAGTCTCCACTAATAAAAATAGGCAAAACCAATTCAGCTACGCCTCAGCATAGTTCTGTCTGTCGCAGCCTTCTTGGGTTTCAGGAGGCACAAACAAACGTTATCACAATTATGGTGAAACGCTGAACACCTGCAAATAATTTTCAACGTACTGGTTAATTGAAAAGCTCTGCGGCATACTTCTTGGAACAAGCCAGTTACCTGTTCCCACGCAAAGAGTAGTATATAGAACCATGGTGGATTTCCAGCTGATGAAGTAAAGGATTATTAAAGGAACGGGATGACCATAGGGATCATCATAAATTCTCTGAAACAGAATCCGCCCTTTTCACCTGCCAAACACATGCCCACTTCTCCTCTCTGGGGATAATAAAAACTAACCAGCGAACTGACATAGGGCCTGAACCCCACCATCCACATCGACTACACAAAAAAATAAAACCGTACCCTCCAGCTACTAATTATAATGCTAACTTGCAAAATTTCCCTGCATTTTAAAACAATGGAAAAATGGTGGTGGGATGATACTTAGAAGAATGGCTTCTTGTCAGTCTCCACTAACAAAAATAGGCAACACCAAGTCAGCTACTCCTCAGCATAGTTATGTCCGTCGCAGCCTTCTTGGGTTTCAGGAGGCACAAACAAACGTTATCACAATTACGGTGAAACGCTGAACACCTGCAAATAATTTTCATCGTAGTGGTTAATTGAAAAGCTCTGCGGCATACTTCTTGGAACAAGCCAGTTACCTGTTCCCACGCAAAGAGGAGAATATAGAACCATGGTGGATTTCCAGCTGATGAAGTAAAGGATTATTAACGGAACGGGATGACCATGGGGATCATCGTTAATTCTCTGAAACAGAATCCGCCATTTTCACCTGCCAAACACATGCCCACTTCTCTCTGGGGATAATAAAAACTAACCAGCGAACTGACAGAGGGCCTGACCCCCCAATCCACGTCGACCACACACACACAAAAAAAAAACCGTACCCTCCAGCTACTAATTATAATGCTAACTTGCAAAATTTCCCTGCATTTTAAAACAATGGAAAAATGGTGGTGGGATAATACTTAGAAGAATGCCTTCTTGCCAGTCTCCACTAACAAAAATAGGCAACACCAAGTCAGCTACTCCTCAGCATAGTTATGTCCGTCGCAGCCTTCTTGGGTTTCAGGAGGCACAAACACACGTTATCACAATTATGGTGAAACGCTGAACACCTGCAAATAATTTTCAACGTAGTGGTTAATTGAAAAGCTCTGCGGCATACTTCTTGGAACAAGCCAGTTACCTGTTCCCACGCAAAGAGGAGTATATAGAACCATGGTGGATTTCCAGCTGATGAAGTAAAGGATTATTAAAGGAACGGGATGACCATGGGGATCATCGTTAATTCTCTGAAACAGAATCCGCCCTTTTCACCTGCCAAACACATGCCCACTTCTCCTCTCTGGGGATAAAAAAAACTAACCAGCGAACTGACAGAGGGCCTGACCCCCCGCCATCCACATCGACCACACACAAAAAAAAAAACCGTACCCTCCAGCTACTAATTATAATGCTAACTTCCAAAATTTCCCTGCATTTTAAAACAATGGAAAAATGGTGGTGGGATCATACTTAGAAGAAAGGCTTCTTGTCTGTCTCCACTAACAAAAATAGGCCAAACCAAGTCAGCTAATCCTCAGCATAGTTATGTCCGTGACAGCCTTCTTGGGTTTCAGGAGGGACATACAAACGTTATCAAAATTATGGTGAAATGCTGAACACCTGCAAATAATTTTCAACGTACTGGTTAATTTGAAAACTCTCCAGCATACTTCTTGGAACAAGCCAGGTACCTGTGCCCACGCATAGAGGAGTATATAGAAACATGGTGGAATCCCAGCTGATGAAGCAAAGGATTCTTAAAGGAATGAGATGACCATGCGGATCCTGTTTAATTCTCTGAAACAGAATCCGCCCTCTTCACCTGCCAAACACATGCCCACTACTCTTCTCTGGGGATAATAAAAACAAACCAGCGATCTGACAGAGGGCCTGAACACCCATCCTGACCGACCCCACAAAACAAAAAAGTACCCTCCAGCTACTAATTATAATGCCAATTTGCAAAATTTCCCTGCATTTTTAAACAATGGAGAAATGATGGTGGGATGATTCTTAGAAGAATGGCTTCTTGTAAGTCTCCACTGACAAAAATAGGCAACACCAAGTCAGCTACGCCTCAGCATAGTTATGTCCTTAGCAGCCATATTTGGTTTCAGTAGGCACATACACACGTTATCACAATTATGGTGAAACGCTGAAAACCTGCAAAGGATTTTCAACATACTGGTTAATTGAAAAGCTCTGCGGCATACTTCTTGGAACAAGCCAGTTTCCTGTGCCCACGCATAGAGAAGTATATAGAACCATGGTGGATTCCCAGCTCATGAAGCAAAGGATTCTTAAAGGAACGGGATTACCATGCGGATCCTGTTTAATTCTCTGGAACAGATCCGCAGTTTTCACCTGCCATACTAATACCCACTTCTCCTCTCTGGGGATAATAAAAACAAACCAGCGAACTGACAGAGGGCCTGACCAACACATCCACACCGACCAAACAGGAAAAAAAAAAAAAAAAACACCGTAGCCTCCAGCTACTAATTATCATGCTAACTTGCAAAACTTTCCTGCATTTTTAAACAATGGAAAAATGATGGTGGGATGATACTTAGAAGAATGGATTCTTGTCAGTCTCCACTAACAAAAATAGGCAAAACCAAGTCAGCTACGCCTCAGCATAGTTATGTCCCTCGCAGCCTTCTTGGGTTTCAGGAGGCACAAACAAACGTTATCACAATTATGGTGAGACGCTGAACACCTGCAAATAATTTTCAACGTACTGGTTAATTGAAAAGCTCTGCGGCATACTTCTTGGAACAAGCCAGTTACCTGTTCCCACGCAAAGAGGAGTATATAGAACCATGGTGGATTTCCAGCTGATGAAGTAAAGGATTATTAAAGGAACGGGATGACCATGGGGATCATCGTTAATTCTCTGAAAGAGAATCCGCCCTATTCACCTGCCAAACACATGCCCACTTCTCCTCTCTGGGGATAATAAAAACTAACCAGCGAACTGACAGAGGGCCTGACCCCCCGCCATCCACATCGACCACACACAAAAAAAAAAACAGTACCCTCCAGCTACTAATTATAATGCTAACTTGCAAAATTTCCCTGCATTTTAAAACGATGGAAAAATGGTGGTGGGATCATACTTAGAAGAAAGGCTTCTTGTCTGTCTCCACTAACAAAAATAGGCAACACCAAGTCAGCTACTCCTCAGCATAGTTATGTCCGTCACAGCCTTCTTGGGTTTCAGGAGGGACATACAAACGTTATCAAAATTATGGTGAAACGCTGAACACCTGCAAATAATTTTCAACGTACTGGCTAATTTGAAAACTCTCCAGCATACTTCTTGGAACAAGCCAGGTACCTGTGCTCACGCATAGAGGAGTATATAGAAACATGGTGGAATCCCAGCTGATGAAGCAAAGGATTCTTAAAGGAATAAGATGACCATGCGGATCCTGTTTAATTCTCTGAAACAGAATCCGCACTTTTCACCTGTCAAACACATGCCCACTACTCTTCTATGGGGATAATAAAAGCAAACCGGCGATCTGACAGAGGGCCTGAACACCCATCCTGACCGACCCCACAAAACAAAAAAGTACCCTCCAGGTACTAATTATAATGCCAATTTGCAAAATTTCCCTGCTTTTTGAAACAATGGAGAAATGATGGTGGGATGATACTTAGAAGAATGGCTTCTTGTAAGTCTCCACTGACAAAAATAGGCAACACCAAGTCAGCTACGCCTCAGCATAGTTATGTCCGTAGCAGCCATATTTGGTTTCAGTAGGCACATACACACGTTATCACAATTATTCTGAAACGCTGAAAACCTGCAAAGGATTTTCAACATACTGGTTAATTGAAAAGCTCTGAGGCATACTTCTTGGAACTAGCCAGTTTCCTGTGCCCACGCATAGAGAAGTATATAGAACCATGGTGGATTCCCAGCTCATGAAGCAAAGGATTCTTAAAAGAACGGGATTACCATGCGGATCCTGTTTAATTCTCTGAAACAGATCCGCAGTTTTCACCTGCCATACTAATACCGACTTCTCCTCTCTGGGGATAATAAAAACCAACCGGGGAACTGACAGAGGGCCTGACCAACACATCCACACCGACCCCACAGGAAAAAAAAAACAAAAACACCGTAGCCTCCAGCTACTAATTATAATGCTAACTTGCAAAACTTTCCTGCATTTTTAAACAATGGAAAAATGATGGTGAGATGATACTTAGAAGAATGGATTCTTGTCAGTCTCCACTAACAAAAATAGGCAAAACCAAGTCAGCTACGCCTCAGCATAGTTATGTCCGTCGCAGCCTTCTTGGGTTTCAGGAGGCACAAACAAACGTTATCACAATTATGGTGAAACGCTGAACACCTGCAAATAATTTTCAACGTACTGGTTAATTGAAAAGCTCTGCGGCATACTTCTTGGAACAAGCCAGTTACCTGTTCCCACGCAAAAAGGAGTATATAGAACCATGGTGGATTTCCAGCTGATGAAGTAAAGGATTCTTAAAGGAACGGGATGACCATAGGGATCATCGTTAATTCTCTGAAACAGAATCCGCCCTTTTCACCTGCCAAACACATGCCCACTTCTCTTCTCTGGGGATAATAAAAACTAACCAGGGAACTGACAGAGGGCCTGACCCCCGCCCATCCACATCGACTACACAAAAAAAAAAAACCGTACCCTCCAGCTACTAATTATAATGCTAACTTGCAAAATTTCCCTGCATTTTAAAACAATGGAAAAATGGTGGTGGGATGATACTTAGAAGAATGGCTTCTTGTCTGTCTCCACTAACAAAAATAGGCAACACCAAGTCAGCTACTCCTCAGCATAGCTATGTCCGTCGCAGCCTTCTTGGGTTTCAGGAGGGACATAAAAACGTTATCAAAATTATGGTGAAACGCTGAACACCTGCAAATAATTTTGAACGTACTGGTTAATTTGAAAACTCTCCAGCATACTTCTTGGAAGAAGCCAGGTACCTGTGCCCACGCATAGAGGAGTATATAGAAACATGGTGGAATCCCAGCTGATGAAGCAAAGATTCTTAAAGGAATGAGATGACCATACAGATCCTGTTTAATTCTCTGAAACAGAATCCGCAGTTTACACCTGCCAAACACATGCCCACTACTCTTCTCTGGGGATAATAAAAACAAACCAGCGATCTGACAGAGGGCCTGAACACCCATCCTGACTGACCCCACAAAACAAAAAAGTACCCTCCAGCTACTAATTATAATGCCAATTTGCAAAATTTCCCTGCATTTTGAAACAATGGAGAAATGATGGTGGGATGATACTTAGAAGAATGGCTTCTTGTCAGTCTCCACTGACAAAAATAGGCAACACCAAGGCAGCTACGCCTCAGCATAGTTATGTCCGTAGCAGCCATATTTGGTTTCAGTAGGCACATACACACGTTATCACAATTATGGTGAAACGCTGAAAACCTGCAAAGGATTTTCAACATACTGGTTAATTGAAAAGCTCTGAGGCATACTTCTTGGAACAAGCCAGTTACCTGTTCCCACGCAAAGAGGAGTATATAGAACCATGGTGGATTTCCAGCTGATGAAGTAAAGGATTATTAAAGGAACGGGATGACCATGGGGATCATCCTTAATTCTCTGAAACAGAATCCCCCCTTTTCACCTGCCAAACACATGCCCACTTCCCCTCTCTGGGGATAATAAAAACTAACCAGCGAACTGACAAAGGGCCTGAACACCCCCCATCCACATCGACTACACAAAAAAAAAAAAAAAAACCGTACCCTCCAGCTACTAATTATAATGCTAACTTGCAAAATTTCCCTGCATTTTAAAACAATGGAAAAATGGTGGTGGGATGATACTTAGAAGAATGGCTTCTTGTCTGTCTCCACTAACAAAAATAGGCAACACCAAGTCAGCTACTCCTCAGCATACTTATGTCCGTCGCAGCCTTCTTGGGTTTCAGGAGGGACATAAAAACGTTATCAAAATTATGGTGAAACGCTGAACACCTGCAAATAATTTTGAACGTACTGGTTAATTTGAAAACTCTCCAGCATACTTCTTGGAAGAAGCCAGGTACCTGTGCCCACGCATAGAGGAGTATATACAAACATGGTGGAATCCCAGCTGATGAAGCAAAGATTCTTAAAGGAATGAGATGACCATACAGATCCTGTTTAATTCTCTGAAACAGAATCCCCACTTTAAACCTGCCAAACACATGCCCACTACTCTTCTCTGGGGATAATAAAAACAAACCAGCGATCTGACAGAGGGCCTGAACACCCATCCTGACTGACCCCACAAAACAAAAAAGTACCCTCCAGCTACTAATTATAATGCCAATTTGCATAATTTCCCTGCATTTTGAAACAATGGAGAAATGATGGTGGGATGATACTTAGAAGAATGGCTTCTTGTCAGTCTCCACTGACAAAAATAGGCAACACCAAGTCAGCTACGCCTCAGCATAGTTATGTCCGTAGCAGCCATATTTGGTTTCAGTAGGCACATACACACGTTATCACAATTATGGTGAAACGCTGAAAACCTGCAAAGGATTTTCAACATACTGGTTAATTGAAAAGCTCTGAGGCATACTTCTTGGAACAAGCCAGTTACCTGTTCCCACGCAAAGAGGAGTATATAGAACCATGGTGGATTTCCAGCTGATGAAGTAAAGGATTATTAAAGGAACGGGATGACCATGGGGATCATCCTTAATTCTCTGAAACAGAATCCCGCCTTTTCACCTGCCAAACACATGCCCACTTCCCCTCTCTGGGGATAATAAAAACTAACCAGCGAACTGACAGAGGGCCTGAACACCCCCCATCCACATCGACTACACACAAAAAAAAAACCGTACCATCCAGCTAATAATTATAATGCTAACTTGCAAAATTTCCCTGCATTTTAAAACAATGGAAAAATGGTGGTGGGATGATACTTAGAAGAATGGCTTCTTGTCTGTCTCCACTAACAAAAATAGGCAACACCAAGTCAGCTACTCCTCAGCATAGTTATGTCCGTCGCAGCCTTCTTGGGTTTCCGGAGGCACAAACAAAGGTTATCACAATTATGGTGAAACGCTGAACACCTGCAAATAATTTTCAACGTACTGGTTAATTGAAAAGCTCTGCGGCATACTTCTTGGAACAAGCCAGTTACCTGTTCCCACGCAAAGAGGAGTATATAGAACCATGGTGGATTTCCAGCTGATGAAGTAAAGGATTATTAAAGGAACGGGATGACCATGGGGATCATCCTTAATTCTCTGAAACAGAATCCCCCCTTTTCACCTGCCAAACACATGCCCACTTCCCCTCTCTGGGGATAATAAAAACTAACCAGCGAACTGACAGAGGGCCTGAACACCCCCCATCCACATCGACTACACAAAAAAAAAAAAAAACCGTACCCTCCAGCTACTAATTATAATGCTAACTTGCAAAATTTCCCTGCATTTTAAAACAATGGAAAAATGGTGGTGGGATGATACTTAGAAGAATGGCTTCTTGTCTGTCTCCACTAACAAAAATAGGCAACACCAAGTCAGCTACTCCTCAGCATAGTTATGTCCGTCGCAGCCTTCTTGGGTTTCAGGAGGCACAAACAAAGGTTATCACAATTATGGTGAAACGCTGAACACCTGCAAATAATTTTCAACGTAGTGGTTAATTGAAAAGCTCTGCGGCATACTTCTTGGAACAAGCCAGTTACCTGTTCCCACGCAAAGAGGAGTATATAGAACCATGGTGGATTTCCAGCTGATGAAGTAAAGGATTATTAAAGGAACGGGATGACCATGGGGATCATCCTTAATTCTCTGAAACAGAATCCCCCCTTTTCACCTGCCAAACACATGCCCACTTCCCCTCTCTGGGGATAATAAAAACTAACCAGCGAACTGACAGAGGGCCTGAACCCCCCCCATCCACATCGACTTCACAAAAAAAAAAAAACCGTACCCTCCAGCTACTAATTATAATGCTAACTTGCAAAATTTCCCTGCATTTATAACAATGGAAAAATGGTGGTGGGATGATACTTAGAAGAATGGCTTCTTGTCTGTCTCCACTAACAAAAATAGGCAACACCAAGTCAGCTACTCCTCAGCATACTTATGTCCATCGCAGCCTTCTTGGGTTTCAGGAGGCACAAACAAAGGTTATCTCAATTATGGTGAAACGCTGAACACCTGTAAATAATTTTCAACGTAGTGGTTAATTGAAAAGCTCTGCGGCATACTTCTTGGAACAAGCCAGTTACCTGTTCCCACGCAAAGAGGAGTACATAGAACCATGGTGGATTTCCAGCTGATGAAGTAAAGGATTATTAGAGGAACGGGATGACCATGGGGATCATCGTTAATTCTCTGAAACAGAATCCGCCCTTTTCACCTGCCAAACACATGCCCACTTCTCCTCTCTGGGGATAATAAAAACTAACCAGCGAACTGACAGAGGGCCTGACCCCCGCCCATCCACATCGACTACACAAAAAAAAAAAACCGTACCATCCAGCTACTAATTATAATGCTAACTTGCAAAATTTCCCTGCATTTTAAAACAATGGAAAAATGGTGGTGGGATCATACTTAGAGGAATGGCTTCTTGTCTGTCTCCACTAACAAAAATAGGCAACACCAAGTCAGCTACTCCTCAGCATAGCTATGTCCGTCGCAGCCTTCTTGGGTTTCAGGAGGGACATACAAACGTTATCAAAATTATGGTGAAACGCTGAACACCTGCAAATAATTTTGAACGTACTGGTTAATTTGAAAACTCTCCAGCATACTTCTTGGAAGAAGCCAGGTACCTGTGCCCACGCATAGAGGAGTATATAGAAACATGGTGGAATCCCAGCTGATGAAGCAAAGATTCTTAAAGGAATGAGATGACCATACAGATCCTGTTTAATTCTCTGAAACAGAATCCGCACTTTTCACCTGCCAAACACATGCCCACTACTCTTCTCTGGGGATAATAAAAACAAACCAGCGATCTGACAGAGGGCCTGAACACCCATCCTGACTGACCCCACAAAACAAAAAAGTACCCTCCAGCTACTAATTATAATGCCAATTTGCAAAATTTCCCTGCATTTTGAAACAATGGAGAAATGATGGTGGGATGATACTTAGAAGAATGGCTTCTTGTCAGTCTCCACTGACAAAAATAGGCAACACCAAGTCAGCTACGCCTCAGCATAGTTATGTCCGTAGCAGCCATATTTGGTTTCAGTAGGCACATACACACGTTATCACAATTATGGTGAAACGCTGAAAACCTGCAAAGGATTTTCAACATACTGGTTAATTGAAAAGCTCTGAGGCATACTTCTTGGAACAAGCCAGTTACCTGTTCCCACGCAAAGAAGAGTATATAGAACCTTGGTGGATTTCCAGCTGATGAAGTAAAGGATTATTAAAGGAACGGGATGACCATGGGGATCATCCTTAATTCTCTGAAACAGAATCCCCCCTTTTCACCTGCCAAACACATGCCCACTTCCCCTCTCTGGGGATAATAAAAACTAACCAGCGAACTGACAGAGGGCCTGAACACCCCCCATCCACATCGACTACACAAAAAAAAAAAAAATACCGTACCCTCCAGCTACTAATTAAAATGCTAACTTGCAAAATTTCCCTGCATTTTAAAACAATGGAAAAATGGTGGTGGGATGATACTTAGAAGAATGGCTTCTTGTCTGTCTCCACTAACAAAAATAGGCAACACCAAGTCAGCTACTCCTCAGCATAGTTATGTCCGTCGCAGCCTTCTTGGGTTTCAGGAGGCACAAACAAAGGTTATCACAATTATGGTGAAACGCTGAACACCTGCAAATAATTTTCAACGTAGTGGTTAATTGAAAAGCTCTGCGGCATACTTCTTGGAACAAGCCAGTTACCTGTTCCCACGCAAAGAGGAGTACATAGAACCATGGTGGATTTCCAGCTGATGAAGTAAAGGATTATTAAAGGAACGGGATGACCATGGGGATCATCGTTAATTCTCTGAAACAGAATCCGCCTTTTTCACCTGCCAAACACATGCCCACTTCTCCTCTCTGGGGATAATAAAAACTAACCAGCGAACTGACAGAGGGCCTGACCCCCGCCCATCCACATCGACTACACACAAAAAAAAAAAAACAGTACCCTCCAGCTACTAATTATAATGCTAACTTGCAAAATTTCCCTGCATTTTAAAACGATGGAAAAATGGTGGTGGGATCATACTTAGAAGAAAGGCTTCTTGTCTGTCTCCACTAACAAAAATAGGCAACACCAAGTCAGCTACTCCTCAGCATAGTTATGTCCGTCACAGCCTTCTTGGGTTTCAGGAGGGACATACAAACGTTATCAAAATTATGGTGAAACGCTGAACACCTGCAAATAATTTTCAAAGTACTGGTTAATTTGAAAACTCTCCAGCATACTTCTTGGAACAAGCCAGGTACCTGTGCCCACGCATAGAGGAGTATATAGAATCATGGTGGAATCCCAGCTGATGAAGCAAAGGATTCTTAAAGGAATGAGATGACCATGCGGATCCTATTTAATTCTCTGAAACAGAATCCGCACTTTTCACCTGTCAAACACATGCCCACTACTCTTCTATGGGGATAATAAAAGCAAACCAGCGATCTGACAGAGGGCCTGAACACCCATCCTGACCGACCCCACAAAACAAAAAAGTACCCTCCAGGTACTAATTATAATGCCAATTTGCAAAATTTCCCTGCTTTTTGAAACAATGGAGAAATGATGGTGGGATGATACTTAGAAGAATGGCTTCTTGTAAGTCTCCACTGACAAAAATAGGCAACACCAAGTCAGCTACGCCTCAGCATAGTTATGTCCGTAGCAGCCATATTTGGTTTCAGTAGGCACATACACACGTTATCACAATTATTCTGAAACGCTGAAAACCTGCAAAGGATTTTCAACATACTGGTTAATTGAAAAGCTCTGAGGCATACTTCTTGGAACTAGCCAGTTTCCTGTGCCCACGCATAGAGAAGTATATAGAACCATGGTGGATTCCCAGCTCATGAAGCAAAGGATTCTTAAAAGAACGGGATTACCATGCGGATCCTGTTTAATTCTCTGAAACAGATCCGCAGTTTTCACCTGCCATACTAATACCGACTTCTCCTCTCTGGGGATAATAAAAACCAACCGGGGAACTGACAGAGGGCCTGACCAACACATCCACACCGACCCCACAGGAAAAAAAAAACAAAAACACCGTAGCCTCCAGCTACTAATTATAATGCTAACTTGCAAAACTTTCCTGCATTTTTAAACAATGGAAAAATGATGGTGAGATGATACTTAGAAGAATGGATTCTTGTCAGTCTCCACTAACAAAAATAGGCAAAACCAAGTCAGCTACGCCTCAGCATAGTTATGTCCGTCGCAGCCTTCTTGGGTTTCAGGAGGCACAAACAAACGTTATCACAATTATGGTGAAACGCTGAACACCTGCAAATAATTTTCAACGTACTGGTTAATTGAAAAGCTCTGCGGCATACTTCTTGGAACAAGCCAGTTACCTGTTCCCACGCAAAGAGGAGTATATAGAACCATGGTGGATTTCCAGCTGATGAAGTAAAGGATTCTTAAAGGAACGGGATGACCATAGGGATCATCGTTAATTCTCTGAAACAGAATCCGCCCTTTTCACCTGCCAAACACATGCCCACTTCTCTTCTCTGGGGATAATAAAAACTAACCAGGGAACTGACAGAGGGCCTGACCCCCGCCCATCCACATCGACTACACAAAAAAAAAAAAACCGTACCCTCCAGCTACTAATTATAATGCTAACTTGCAAAATTTCCCTGCATTTTAAAACAATGGAAAAATGGTGGTGGGATCATACTTAGAAGAATGGCTTCTTGTCTGTCTCCACTAACAAAAATAGGCAACACCAAGTCAGCTACTCCTCAGCATAGCTATGTCCGTAACAGCCTTCTTGGGTTTCAGGAGGGACATAAAAACGTTATCAAAATTATGGTGAAACGCTGAACACCTGCAAATAATTTTGAACGTACTGGTTAATTTGAAAACTCTCCAGCATACTTCTTGGAAGAAGCCAGGTACCTGTGCCCACGCATAGAGGAGTATATAGAAACATGGTGGAATCCCAGCTGATGAAGCAAAGATTCTTAAAGGAATGAGATGACCATACAGATCCTGTTTAATTCTCTGAAACAGAATCCGCAGTTTACACCTGCCAAACACATGCCCACTACTCTTCTCTGGGGATAATAAAAACAAACCAGCGATCTGACAGAGGGCCTGAACACCCATCCTGACTGACCCCACAAAACAAAAAAGTACCCTCCAGCTACTAATTATAATGCCAATTTGCAAAATTTCCCTGCATTTTGAAACAATGGAGAAATGATGGTGGGATGATACTTAGAAGAATGGCTTCTTGTCAGTCTCCACTGACAAAAATAGGCAACACCAAGTCAGCTACGCCTCAGCATAGTTATGTCCGTAGCAGCCATATTTGGTTTCAGTAGGCACATACACACGTTATCACAATTATGGTGAAACGCTGAAAACCTGCAAAGGATTTTCAACATACTGGTTAATTGAAAAGCTCTGAGGCATACTTCTTGGAACAAGCCAGTTACCTGTTCCCACGCAAAGAGGAGTATATAGAACCATGGTGGATTTCCAGCTGATGAAGTAAAGGATTATTAAAGGAACGGGATGACCATGGGGATCATCCTTAATTCTCTGAAACAGAATCCCCCCTTTTCACCTGCCAAACACATGCCCACTTCCCCTCTCTGGGGATAATAAAAACTAACCAGCGAACTGACAAAGGGCCTGAACACCCCCCATCCACATCGACTACACAAAAAAAAAAAAAACCGTACCCTCCAGCTACTAATTATAATGCTAACTTGCAAAATTTCCCTGCATTTTAAAACAATGGAAAAATGGTGGTGGGATGATACTTAGAAGAATGGCTTCTTGTCTGTCTCCACTAACAAAAATAGGCAACACCAAGTCAGCTACTCCTCAGCATACTTATGTCCGTCGCAGCCTTCTTGGGTTTCAGGAGGGACATAAAAACGTTATCAAAATTATGGTGAAACGCTGAACACCTGCAAATAATTTTGAACGTACTGGTTAATTTGAAAACTCTCCAGCATACTTCTTGGAAGAAGCCAGGTACCTGTGCCCACGCATAGAGGAGTATATAGAAACATGGTGGAATCCCAGCTGATGAAGCAAAGATTCTTAAAGGAATGAGATGACCATACAGATCCTGTTTAATTCTCTGAAACAGAATCCCCACTTTAAACCTGCCAAACACATGCCCACTACTCTTCTCTGGGGATAATAAAAACAAACCAGCGATCTGACAGAGGGCCTGAACACCCATCCTGACTGACCCCACAAAACAAAAAAGTACCCTCCAGCTACTAATTATAATGCCAATTTGCAAAATTTCCCTGCATTTTTAAACAATGGAGAAATGATGGTGGGATGATACTTAGAAGAATGGCTTCTTGTCAGTCTCCACTGACAAAAATAGGCAACACCAAGTCAGCTACGCCTCAGCATAGTTATGTCCGTAGCAGCCATATTTGGTTTCAGTAGGCACATACACACGTTATCACAATTATGGTGAAACGCTGAAAACCTGCAAAGGATTTTCAACATACTGGTTAATTGAAAAGCTCTGAGGCATACTTCTTGGAACAAGCCAGTTACCTGTTCCCACGCAAAGAGGAGTATATAGAACCATGGTGGATTTCCAGCTGATGAAGTAAAGGATTATTAAAGGAACGGGATGACCATGGGGATCATCCTTAATTCTCTGAAACAGAATCCCGCCTTTTCACCTGCCAAACACATGCCCACTTCCCCTCTCTGGGGATAATAAAAACTAACCAGCGAACTGACAGAGGGCCTGAACACCCCCCATCCACATCGACTACACACAAAAAAAAAACCGTACCATCCAGCTAATAATTATAATGCTAACTTGCAAAATTTCCCTGCATTTTAAAACAATGGAAAAATGGTGGTGGGATGATACTTAGAAGAATGGCTTCTTGTCTGTCTCCACTAACAAAAATAGGCAACACCAAGTCAGCTACTCCTCAGCATAGTTATGTCCGTCGCAGCCTTCTTGGGTTTCCGGAGGCACAAACAAAGGTTATCACAATTATGGTGAAACGCTGAACACCTGCAAATAATTTTCAACGTACTGGTTAATTGAAAAGCTCTGCGGCATACTTCTTGGAACAAGCCAGTTACCTGTTCCCACGCAAAGAGGAGTATATAGAACCATGGTGGATTTCCAGCTGATGAAGTAAAGGATTATTAAAGGAACGGGATGACCATGGGGATCATCCTTAATTCTCTGAAACAGAATCCCCCCTTTTCACCTGCCAAACACATGCCCACTTCCCCTCTCTGGGGATAATAAAAACTAACCAGCGAACTGACAGAGGGCCTGAACACCCCCCATCCACATCGACTACACACACACAAAAAAAAACCGTACCCTCCAGCTACTAATTATAATGCTAACTTGCAAAATTTCCCTGCATTTTAAAACAATGGAAAAATGGTGGTGGGATGATACTTAGAAGAATGGCTTCTTGTCTGTCTCCACTAACAAAAATAGGCAACACCAAGTCAGCTACTCCTCAGCATAGTTATGTCCGTCGCAGCCTTCTTGGGTTTCAGGAGGCACAAACAAAGGTTATCACAATTATGGTGAAACGCTGAACACCTGCAAATAATTTTCAACGTAGTGGTTAATTGAAAAGCTCTGCGGCATACTTCTTGGAACAAGCCAGTTACCTGTTCCCACGCAAAGAGGAGTATATAGAACCATGGTGGATTTCCAGCTGATGAAGTAAAGGATTATTAAAGGAACGGGATGACCATGGGGATCATCCTTAATTCTCTGAAACAGAATCCCCCCTTTTCACCTGCCAAACACATGCCCACTTCCCCTCTCTGGGGATAATAAAAACTAACCAGCGAACTGACAGAGGGCCTGAACCCCCCCCATCCACATCGACTTCACAAAAAAAAAAAAACCGTACCCTCCAGCTACTAATTATAATGCTAACTTGCAAAATTTCCCTGCATTTATAACAATGGAAAAATGGTGGTGGGATGATACTTAGAAGAATGGCTTCTTGTCTGTCTCCACTAACAAAAATAGGCAACACCAAGTCAGCTACTCCTCAGCATACTTATGTCCATCGCAGCCTTCTTGGGTTTCAGGAGGCACAAACAAAGGTTATCACAATTATGGTGAAACGCTGAACACCTGCAAATAATTTTCAACGTAGTGGTTAATTGAAAAGCTCTGCGGCATACTTCTTGGAACAAGCCAGTTACCTGTTCCCACGCAAAGAGGAGTACATAGAACCATGGTGGATTTCCAGCTGATGAAGTAAAGGATTATTAGAGGAACGGGATGACCATGGGGATCATCGTTAATTCTCTGAAACAGAATCCGCCCTTTTCACCTGCCAAACACATGCCCACTTCTCCTCTCTGGGGATAATAAAAACTAACCAGCGAACTGACAGAGGGCCTGACCCCCGCCCATCCACATCGACTACACAAAAAAAAAAAAACCGTACCATCCAGCTACTAATTATAATGCTAACTTGCAAAATTTCCCTGCATTTTAAAACAATGGAAAAATGGTGGTGGGATCATACTTAGAGGAATGGCTTCTTGTCTGTCTCCACTAACAAAAATAGGCAACACCAAGTCAGCTACTCCTCAGCATAGCTATGTCCGTCGCAGCCTTCTTGGGTTTCAGGAGGGACATACAAACGTTATCAAAATTATGGTGAAACGCTGAACACCTGCAAATAATTTTGAACGTACTGGTTAATTTGAAAACTCTCCAGCATACTTCTTGGAAGAAGCCAGGTACCTGTGCCCACGCATAGAGGAGTATATAGAAACATGGTGGAATCCCAGCTGATGAAGCAAAGATTCTTAAAGGAATGAGATGACCATACAGATCCTGTTTAATTCTCTGAAACAGAATCCGCACTTTTCACCTGCCAAACACATGCCCACTACTCTTCTCTGGGGATAATAAAAACAAACCAGCGATCTGACAGAGGGCCTGAACACCCATCCTGACTGACCCCACAAAACAAAAAAGTACCCTCCAGCTACTAATTATAATGCCAATTTGCAAAATTTCCCTGCATTTTGAAACAATGGAGAAATGATGGTGGGATGATACTTAGAAGAATGGCTTCTTGTCAGTCTCCACTGACAAAAATAGGCAACACCAAGTCAGCTACGCCTCAGCATAGTTATGTCCGTAGCAGCCATATTTGGTTTCAGTAGGCACATACACACGTTATCACAATTATGGTGAAACGCTGAAAACCTGCAAACGATTTTCAACATACTGGTTAATTGAAAAGCTCTGAGGCATACTTCTTGGAACAAGCCAGTTACCTGTTCCCACGCAAAGAAGAGTATATAGAACCATGGTGGATTTCCAGCTGATGAAGTAAAGGATTATTAAAGGAACGGGATGACCATGGGGATCATCCTTAATTCTCTGAAACAGAATCCCCCCTTTTCACCTGCCAAACACATGCCCACTTCCCCTCTCTGGGGATAATAAAAACTAACCAGCGAACTGACAGAGGGCCTGAACACCCCCCATCCACATCGACTACACAAAAAAAAAAAAAATACCGTACCCTCCAGCTACTAATTAAAATGCTAACTTGCAAAATTTCCCTGCATTTTAAAACAATGGAAAAATGGTGGTGGGATGATACTTAGAAGAATGGCTTCTTGTCTGTCTCCACTAACAAAAATAGGCAACACCAAGTCAGCTACTCCTCAGCATAGTTATGTCCGTCGCAGCCTTCTTGGGTTTCAGGAGGCACAAACAAAGGTTATCACAATTATGGTGAAACGCTGAACACCTGCAAATAATTTTCAACGTAGTGGTTAATTGAAAAGCTCTGCGGCATACTTCTTGGAACAAGCCAGTTACCTGTTCCCACGCAAAGAGGAGTACATAGAACCATGGTGGATTTCCAGCTGATGAAGTAAAGGATTATTAAAGGAACGGGATGACCATGGGGATCATCGTTAATTCTCTGAAACAGAATCCGCCTTTTTCACCTGCCAAACACATGCCCACTTCTCCTCTCTGGGGATAATAAAAACTAACCAGCGAACTGACAGAGGGCCTGACCCCCGCCCATCCACATCGACTACACAAAAAAAAAATAAACCGTACCATCCAGCTACTAATTATAATGCTAACTTGCAAAATTTCCCTGCATTTTAAAACAATGGAAAAATGGTGGTGGGATCATACTTAGAAGAATGGCTTCTTGTCTGTCTCCACTAACAAAAATAGGCAACACCAAGTCAGCTACTCCTCAGCATAGCTATGTCCGTCGCAGCCTTCTTGGGTTTCAGGAGGGACATACAAACGTTATCAAAATTATGGTGAAACGCTGAACACCTGCAAATAATTTTGAACGTACTGGTTAATTTGAAAACTCTCCAGCATACTTCTTGGAAGAAGCCAGGTACCTGTGCCCACGCATAGAGGAGTATATAGAAACATGGTGGAATCCCAGCTGATGAAGCAAAGATTCTTAAAGGAATGAGATGACCATACAGATCCTGTTTAATTCTCTGAAACAGAATCCGCACTTTACACCTGCCAAACACATGCCCACTTCTCCTCTCTGGGGATAATGATAGCTAACCAGCGAACTGACAGAGGGCCTGACCCCCCCCATCCACATCAACCACACACACAAAAAAAAACCGTACCCTCCAGCTACTAATTATAATGCTAACTTGCAAAATTTCCCTGCATTTTAAAACAATGGAAAAATGGTGGTGGGATGATACTTAGAAGAATGGCTTCTTGTCAGTCTCCTCTAACAAAAATAGGCAACATCAAGTCAGCTACTCCTCAGCATAGTTATGTCCGTCACAGCCTTCTTGGGTTTCAGGAGGCACAAACACACGTTATCACAATTATGGTGAAACGCTGAACACCTGCAAATAATTTTCAACGTAGTGTTTAATTGAAAAGCTCTGCGGCATACTTCTTGGAATAAGCCAGTTACCTGTTCCCACGCAAAGAGGAGTATAAAGAACCATGGTGGATTTCCAGCTGATGAAGTAAAGGATTATTAAAGGAACGGGATGACCATGGGGATCATCGTTAATTCTCTGAAACAGAATACGCCCTTTTCACCTGCCAAACACATGCCCACTTCTCCTCTCTGGGGATAATAAAAACTAACCAGCGAACTGACAGAGGGCCTAACCACCCCCCATCCACATCGACCACACACACAAAAAAAAACCGTCCCCTCCAGCTACTAATTATAATGCTAACTTGCAAAATTTCCCTGCATTTTAAAACAATGGAAAAATGGTGGTGGGATGATACTTAGAAGAATGGATTCTTGTGAGTCTCCACTAACAAAAATAGGCAACACCAAGTCAGCTACTCCTCAGCATACTTATGTCCGTCGCAGCCTTCTTGGGTTTCAGGAGGCACAAACACACGTTATCACAATTATGGTGAAACGCTGAAACCTGTAAATAATTTTCAACGTAGTGGTTAATTGAAAAGCTCTGCGGCATACTTCTTGGAACAAGCCAGTTACCTGTTTCCACGCAAAGAGGTGTATATAGAACCATGGTGGAATCCCAGCTGATGAAGGAAAGGATTCTTAAAGGAATGAGATGACCATGCGGATCCTGTTTAATTCTCTGAAACAGAATCCGCACTTTTCACCTGCCAAACACATGCCCACTACTCTTCTCTGGGGATAATAAAAACAAACCAGCGATCTGACAGAGGGCCTGAACACCCATCCTGACCGACCCCACAAAACAAAAAAGTACCCTCCAGCTACTAATTATAATGCCAATTTGCAAAATTTCCCTGCATTTTTAAACAATGGAGAAATGATGGTGGGATGATACTTAGAAGAATGGCTTCCTGTCAGTCTCCACTGACAAAAATAGGCAACACCAAGTCAGCTACGCCTCAGTATAGTTATGTCCGTAGCAGCCATATTTGATTTCAGTAGGCACATACACACGTTATCACAATTATGGTGAAACGCTGAAAACCTGCAAAGGATTGTCAACATACTGGTTAATTGAAAAGCTCTGAGGCATACTTCTTGGAACTAGCCAGTTTCCTGTTCCCACGCATAGACAAGTATATAGAACCATGGTGGATTCTCAGCTCATGAAGCAAAGGATTCTTAAAGGAACGGGATTACCATGCGGATCCTGTTTAATTCTCTGAAACAGAATCCGCCCTTCTCACCTGCCAAACACATGCCCACCTCTCCTCTCTGGGGATAATAAAAACTAACCAGCGAACTGACAGAGGGCCTGACCCCCACCATCCACACCGACCTCACAGGAAAAAAAAAAAAAAACACCGTAGCCTCCACCTACTAATTATAATGCTAACTTGCAAAATTTCCCTGCATTTTAAAACAATGGAAAAATGGTGGTGGGATGATACTTAGAAGAATGGCTTCTTCTCAGTCTCCACTAACAAAAATAGGCAACACCAAGTCAGCTACGCCTCAGCATAGTTATGTCCGTCGCAGCCTTCTTGGGTTTCAGGAGGCACAAACAAACGTTATCACAATTATGGTGAAACGCTGAACACCTGCAAATAATTTTCAACATACTGGTTAATTGAAAAGCTCTGCGGCATACTTCTTGGAACAAGCCAGTTACCTGTTCCCACGCAAACAGGAGTATATAGAACCATGGTGGATTTCCAGCTGATGAAGTAAAGGATTATTAAAGGAACGGGATGACCATGGGGATCATCGTTAATTCTCTGAAACAGAATCCGCCCTTTTCACCTGCCAAACACATGCCCACTTCTCCTCTCTGGGGATAATAAAAACTAACCAGTGAACTGACAGAGGGCCTGACCCCCACCATCCACATCGACCACACAAAAAAAAAAAACCGTACCCTCCAGCTACTAATTATAATGCTAACTTGCAAAATTTAACTGCATTTTAAAACAATGGAAAAATGGTGGTGGGATGATACTTAGAAGAATGGCTTCTTGTCAGTCTCCACTAACAAAAATAGGCAACACCAAGTCAGCTACTCCTCAGCATAGTTATGTCCGTCGCAGCCTTCTTGGGTTTCAGGAGTGACATACAAACGTTATCAAAATTATGGTGAAACGCTGAAAAACTGCAAATAATTTTCAACGTACTGGTTAATTTGAAAAATCTCCAGCATACTTCTTGGGACAAGCCAGGTATCTGTGTCCACGCGTAGAGGAGTATATAGAAACATGGTGGAATCCCAGGTGATGAAGCAAAGGATTCTTAAAGGAATGAGATGACCATGTGGATCCTGTTTAATTCTCTGTAACAGAATCCGCACTTTTCACCTGCCAAACACATGCCCACTACTCTTCTCTGGGGATAATAAAAACAAACCAGCGATCTGACAGAGGGCCTGAACACCCATCCTGACCGACCCCACAAAACAAAAAACTACCCTCCAGCTACTAATTATAATGCCAATTTGCAAAATTTCCCTGCATTTTTAAACAATGGAGAAATGATGGTGGGATGATACTTAGAAGAATGGCTTCTTGTCAGTCTCCACTGACAAAAATAGGCAACACCAAGTCAGCTACGCCTCAGCATAGTTATGTCTGTAGCAGCCATATTTGGTTTCAGTAGGCACATACACACGTTATCACAATTATGGTGAAACGCTGAAAACCTGCAAAGGATTGTCAACATACTGGTTCATTGAAAAGCTCTGAGGCATACTTCTTGGAATTAGCCAGTTTCCTGTGCCCACGCATAGACAAGTATATAGAACCATGGTGGATTCCCAGTTCATGAAGCAAAGGATTCTTAAAGGAACGGGATTACCATGCGGATCCTGTTTAATTCTCTGAAACAGATCCGCAGTTTTCACCTGCCCTACTAATACCCACTTCTCCTCTCTGGGGATAATAAAAACCAACCGGGGAACTGACAGAGGGCCTGACCAACACATCCACACCGACCCCACAGGAAAAAAAAAAAAAAAAAAAAAACCGTACCCTCCAGCTACTAATTATAATGCTAACTTGCAAAATTTCCCTGCATTTTAAAACAATGGAAAAATGGTGGTGGGATGATACTTAGAAGAATGGCTTCTTGTCAGTCTCCACTAACAAAAATAGGCAACACCAGGTAAGCTACTCCTCAGCATAGTTATGTCCGTCGCAGCCTTCCTGGGTTTCAGGAGGCACAAACAAAGGTTCTCACAATTATGGTGAAACGCTGAACACCTGCAAATAATTTTCAACGTAGTGGTTAATTGAAAAGCTCTGCGGCATACTTCTTGGAACAAGGCAGTTACCTGTTCCCACGCAAAGAGGAGTATAGAGAACCATGGTGGATTTCCAGCTGATGAAGTAAAGGATTATTAAAGGAAAGGGATGACCATGGGGATCATCGTTAATTCTCTGAAACAGAATCCGCCCTTTTCACCTGCCAAACACATGCCCACTTCTCCTCTCTGGGGATAATAAAAACTAACCAGCGAACTGACAGAGGGCCTGACCCCCACCATCCACATCGACCACACACAAAAAAAAAAACCGTACCCTCCAGCTACTAATTATAATGCTAACTTGCACAATTTCCCTGCATTTTAAAACAATGGAAAAATGGTGGTGGGATGAGACATAGAAGAATGGCTTCTTGTCAGTCTCCACTAACAAAAATAGGCAACACCAAGTCAGCTACTCCTCAGCATAGCTATGTCCATCGCAGCCTTTTGGGTTTCAGGAGGCACAAACAAAGGTTCTCACAATTATGGTGAAACGCTGAACACCTGCAAATAATTTTCAACGTAGTGGTTAATTGAAAAGCTCTGCGGCATACTTCTTGGAACAAGCCAGTTACCTGTTCCCACGCAAAGAGGAGTATATAGAACCATGGTGGATTTCCAGCTGATGAAGTAAAGGATTATTAAAGGAACGGGATGACCATGGGGATCATCGTTAATTCTCTGAAACAGAATCCGCCCTTTTCACCTGCCAAACACATGCCCACTTCTCCTCTCTGGGGATAATAAAAACTAACCAGCGAACTGACAGAGGGCCTGACCCCCCCCCATCCACATCGACCACACACACAAAAAAAAACCGTACCCTCCAGCTACTAATTATAATGCTAACTTGCAAAATTTCCCTGCATTTTAAAACAATGGAATAATGGTGGTGGGACGATACTTAGAAGAATGGATTCTTGTCAGTCTCCACTAACAAAAATAGGCAAAAGCAAGTCTGCTACGCCTCAGCATAGTTATGTCCGTCGCAGCCTTCTTGGGTTTCAGGAGGCACAAACAAACGTTATCACAATTATGGTGAAACGCTGAACACCTGCAAATAATTTTCAACGTAGTGGTTAATTGAAAAGCTCTGCAGCATACTTCTTGGAACAAGCCAGTTACCTGTTCCCATGCAAAGAGGAGTATATAGAAACATGGTGGATTTCCAGCTGATGAAGTAAAGGATTATTAAAGGAACGGGATGACCATGGGGATCATCATTAATTCTCTGAAACAGAATCCGCCCTTTTCACCTGCCAAACACATGCCCACTTCTCCTCTCTGGGGATAATAAAAACTAACCAGCGAACTGACAGAGGGCCTGACCCCCCCATCCACATCGACCACACACACAAAAAAAAAACTGTACCCTCCAGCTACTAATTATAATGCTAACTTGCAAAATTTACCTGCATTTTAAAACAATGGAAAAATGGTGGTGGGATGAGACTTAGAAGAATGGCTTCTTGTCAGTCTCCACTAACAAAAATAGGCAACACCAAGTCAGCTACTCCTCAGCATAGCTATGTCCATCGCAGCCTTCTTGGGTTTCAGGAGGCACAAACAAAGGTTCTCACAATTATGGTAAAACGCTGAACACCTGCAAATAATTTTCAACGTAGTGGTTAATTGAAAAGCTCTGCGGCATACTTCTTGGAACAAGCCAGTTACCTGTTCCCACGCAAAGAGGAGTATATAGAACCATGGTGGATTTCCAGCGGATGAAGTAAAGGATTATTAAAGGAACGGGATGACCATGGGGATCATCGTTAATTCTCTGAAACAGAATCCGCCCTTTTCACCTGCCAAACACATGCCCACTTCTCCTCTCTGGGGATAATAAAAACTAACCAGCGAACTGACAGAGGGCCTGACCCCCACCATCCACATCGACCACACACAAAAAAAAAGCCGTACCCTCCAGCTACTAATTATAATGCTAACTTGCAAAATTTCCCTGAATTTTAAAACAATGGAAAAATGGTGGTGGGATGATACTTAGAAGAATGGCTTCTTGTCAGTCTCCACTAACAAAAATAGGCAACACCAAGTCAGCTACTCCTCAGCATAGCTATGTCCATCGCAGCCTTCTTGGGTTTCAGGAGGCACAAACAAAGGTTCTCACAATTATGGTGAAACGCTGAACACCTGCAAATAATTTTCAACGTAGTGGTTAATTGAAAAGCTCTGCGGCATACTTCTTGGAACAAGCCAGTTACCTGTTCCCACGCAAAGAGGAGTATATAGAACCATGGTGGATTTCCAGCTGATGAAGTAAAGGATTATTAAAGGAACGGGATGACCATGGGGATCATCGTTAATTCTCTGAAACAGAATCCGCCCTTTTCACCTGCCAAACACATGCCCACTTCTCCTCTCTGGGGATAATAAAAACTAACCAGGGAACTGACAGAGGGCCTGATCCCCCCCCATCCACATCGACCACACACACAAAAAAAAACCGTACCCTCCAGCTACTAATTATAATGCTAACTTGCAAAATTTCCCTGCATTTTAAAACAATGGAATAATGGTGGTGGGACGATACTTAGAAGAATGGATTCTTGTCAGTCTCCACTAACAAAAATAGGCAAAAGCAAGTCTGCTACGCCTCAGCATAGTTATGTCCGTCGCAGCCTTCTTGGGTTTCAGGAGGCACAAACAAACGTTATCAAAATTATGGTGAAACGCTGAACACCTGCAAATAATTTTCAACGTAGTGGTTAATTGAAAAGCTCTGCAGCATACTTCTTGGAACAAGCCAGTTACCTGTTCCCACGCAAAGAGGAGTATATAGAACCATGGTGGATTTCCAGCTGATGAAGTAAAGGATTATTAAAGGAACGGGATGACCATGGGGATCATCATTAATTCTCTGAAACAGAATCCGCCCTTTTCACCTGCCAAACACATGCCCACTTCTCCTCTCTGGGGATAATAAAAACTAACCAGCGAACTGACAGAGGGCCTGACCCCCCCATCCACATCGACCACACACACAAAAAAAAAACCGTACCCTCCAGCTACTAATTATAATGCTAACTTGCAAAATTTCCCTGCATTTTAAAACAATGGAGAAATGGTGGTGGGATCATACTTAGAAGAATGGCTTCTTGTCAGTCTCCACTAACAAAAATAGGCAACACCAAGTCAGCTACTCCTCAGCATAGCTATGTCCATCGCAGCCTTCTTGGGTTTCAGGAGGCACAAACAAAGGTTCTCACAATTATGGTAAAACGCTGAACAACTGCAAATAATTTTCAACGTAGTGGTTAATTGAAAAGCTCTGCGGCATACTTCTTGGAACAAGGCAGTTACCTGTTCCCACGCAAAGAGGAGTATAGAGAACCATGGTGGATTTCCAGCGGATGAAGTAAAGGATTATTAAAGGAACGGGATGACCATGGGGATCATCGTTAATTCTCTGAAACAGAATCCGCCCTTTTCACCTGCCAAACACATGCCCACTTCTCCTCTCTGGGGATAATAAAAACTAACCAGCGAACTGACAGAGGGCCTGACCCCCACCATCCACATCGACCACACACACAAAAAAAAACCGTACCCTCCAGCTACTAATTATAATGTTAACTTGCAAAATTTCCCTGCATTTTAAAACAATGGAAAAATGGTGGTGGGATGATACTTAGAAGAATGGCTTCTTGTCAGTCTCCACTAACAAAAATAGGTAACACCAAGTCAGCTACTCCTCAGCATAGTTATGTCTGTCGCAGCCTTCTTGGGTTTCAGGAGGCACAAACAAAGGTTCTCACAATTATGGTGAAACGCTGAACACCTGCAAATAATTTTCAACGTAGTGGTTAATTGAAAAGCTCTGCGGCATACTTCTTGGAACAAGGCAGTTACCTGTTCCCACCCAAAGAGGAGTATATAGAACCATGGTGGATTTCCAGCTGATGAAGTAAAGGATTATTATAGGAAAGGGATGACCATGGGGATCATCGTTAATTCTCTGAAACAGAATCCGCCCTTTTCACCTGCCAAACACATGCCCACTTCTCCTCTCTGGGGATAATGATAGCTAACCAGCGAACTGACAGAGGGCCTGACCCCCCCCATCCACATCAACCACACACACAAAAAAAAACCGTACCCTCCAGCTACTAATTATAATGCTAACTTGCAAAATTTCCCTGCATTTTAAAACAATGGAAAAATGGTGGTGGGATGATACTTAGAAGAATGGCTTCTTGTCAGTCTCCTCTAACAAAAATAGGCAACATCAAGTCAGCTACTCCTCAGCATAGTTATGTCCGTCACAGCCTTCTTGGGTTTCAGGAGGCACAAACACACGTTATCACAATTATGGTGAAACGCTGAACACCTGCAAATAATTTTCAACGTAGTGTTTAATTGAAAAGCTCTGCGGCATACTTCTTGGAATAAGCCAGTTACCTGTTCCCACGCAAAGAGGAGTATAAAGAACCATGGTGGATTTCCAGCTGATGAAGTAAAGGATTATTAAAGGAACGGGATGACCATGGGGATCATCGTTAATTCTCTGAAACAGAATACGCCCTTTTCACCTGCCAAACACATGCCCACTTCTCCTCTCTGGGGATAATAAAAACTAACCAGCGAACTGACAGAGGGCCTAACCACCCCCCATCCACATCGACCACACACACAAAAAAAAACCGTCCCCTCCAGCTACTAATTATAATGCTAACTTGCAAAATTTCCCTGCATTTTAAAACAATGGAAAAATGGTGGTGGGATGATACTTAGAAGAATGGATTCTTGTGAGTCTCCACTAACAAAAATAGGCAACACCAAGTCAGCTACTCCTCAGCATACTTATGTCCGTCGCAGCCTTCTTGGGTTTCAGGAGGCACAAACACACGTTATCACAATTATGGTGAAACGCTGAAACCTGTAAATAATTTTCAACGTAGTGGTTAATTGAAAAGCTCTGCGGCATACTTCTTGGAACAAGCCAGTTACCTGTTTCCACGCAAAGAGGTGTATATAGAACCATGGTGGAATCCCAGCTGATGAAGGAAAGGATTCTTAAAGGAATGAGATGACCATGCGGATCCTGTTTAATTCTCTGAAACAGAATCCGCACTTTTCACCTGCCAAACACATGCCCACTACTCTTCTCTGGGGATAATAAAAACAAACCAGCGATCTGACAGAGGGCCTGAACACCCATCCTGACCGACCCCACAAAACAAAAAAGTACCCTCCAGCTACTAATTATAATGCCAATTTGCAAAATTTCCCTGCATTTTTAAACAATGGAGAAATGATGGTGGGATGATACTTAGAAGAATGGCTTCCTGTCAGTCTCCACTGACAAAAATAGGCAACACCAAGTCAGCTACGCCTCAGTATAGTTATGTCCGTAGCAGCCATATTTGATTTCAGTAGGCACATACACACGTTATCACAATTATGGTGAAACGCTGAAAACCTGCAAAGGATTGTCAACATACTGGTTAATTGAAAAGCTCTGAGGCATACTTCTTGGAACTAGCCAGTTTCCTGTTCCCACGCATAGACAAGTATATAGAACCATGGTGGATTCTCAGCTCATGAAGCAAAGGATTCTTAAAGGAACGGGATTACCATGCGGATCCTGTTTAATTCTCTGAAACAGAATCCGCCCTTCTCACCTGCCAAACACATGCCCACCTCTCCTCTCTGGGGATAATAAAAACTAACCAGCGAACTGACAGAGGGCCTGACCAACACATCCACACCGACCTCACAGGAAAAAAAAAAAAAAACACCGTAGCCTCCACCTACTAATTATAATGCTAACTTGCAAAATTTCCCTGCATTTTAAAACAATGGAAAAATGGTGGTGGGATGATACTTAGAAGAATGGCTTCTTCTCAGTCTCCACTAACAAAAATAGGCAACACCAAGTCAGCTACGCCTCAGCATAGTTATGTCCGTCGCAGCCTTCTTGGGTTTCAGGAGGCACAAACAAACGTTATCACAATTATGGTGAAACGCTGAACACCTGCAAATAATTTTCAACATACTGGTTAATTGAAAAGCTCTGCGGCATACTTCTTGGAACAAGCCAGTTACCTGTTCCCACGCAAACAGGAGTATATAGAACCATGGTGGATTTCCAGCTGATGAAGTAAAGGATTATTAAAGGAATGGGATGACCATGGGGATCATCGTTAATTCTCTGAAACAGAATCCGCCCTTTTCACCTGCCAAACACATGCCCACTTCTCCTCTCTGGGGATAATAAAAACTCACCAGTGAACTGACAGAGGGCCTGACCCCCACCATCCACATCGACCACACAAAAAAAAAAAACCGTACCCTCCAGCTACTAATTATAATGCTAACTTGCAAAATTTAACTGCATTTTAAAACAATGGAAAAATGGTGGTGGGATGATACTTAGAAGAATGGCTTCTTGTCAGTCTCCACTAACAAAAATAGGCAACACCAAGTCAGCTACTCCTCAGCATAGTTATGTCCGTCGCAGCCTTCTTGGGTTTCAGGAGTGACATACAAACGTTATCAAAATTATGGTGAAACGCTGAAAAACTGCAAATAATTTTCAACGTACTGGTTAATTTGAAAAATCTCCAGCATACTTCTTGGGACAAGCCAGGTATCTGTGTCCACGCGTAGAGGAGTATATAGAAACATGGTGGAATCCCAGGTGATGAAGCAAAGGATTCTTAAAGGAATGAGATGACCATGTGGATCCTGTTTAATTCTCTGTAACAGAATCCGCACTTTTCACCTGCCAAACACATGCCCACTACTCTTCTCTGGGGATAATAAAAACAAACCAGCGATCTGACAGAGGGCCTGAACACCCATCCTGACCGACCCCACAAAACAAAAAAGTACCCTCCAGCTACTAATTATAATGCCAATTTGCAAAATTTCCCTGCATTTTTAAACAATGGAGAAATGATGGTGGGATGATACTTAGAAGAATGGCTTCTTGTCAGTCTCCACTGACAAAAATAGGCAACACCAAGTCAGCTACGCCTCAGCATAGTTATGTCCGTAGCAGCCATATTTGGTTTCAGTAGGCACATACACACGTTATCACAATAATGGTGAAACGCTGAAAACCTGCAAAGGATTGTCAACATACTGGTTCATTGAAAAGCTCTGAGGCATACTTCTTGGAATTAGCCAGTTTCCTGTGCCCACGCATAGACAAGTATATAGAACCATGGTGGATTCCCAGTTCATGAAGCAAAGGATTCTTAAAGGAACGGGATTACCATGCGGATCCTGTTTAATTCTCTGAAACAGATCCGCAGTTTTCACCTGCCCTACTAATACCCACTTCTCCTCTCTGGGGATAATAAAAACCAACCGGGGAACTGACAGAGGGCCTGACCAACACATCCACACCGACCCCACAGGAAAAAAAAAAAAAAAAAAAAAAAACCGTACCCTCCAGCTACTAATTATAATGCTAACTTGCAAAATTTCCCTGCATTTTAAAACAATGGAAAAATGGTGGTGGGATGATACTTAGAAGAATGGCTTCTTGTCAGTCTCCACTAACAAAAATAGGCAACACCAGGTAAGCTACTCCTCAGCATAGTTATGTCCGTCGCAGCCTTCCTGGGTTTCAGGAGGCACAAACAAAGGTTCTCACAATTATGGTGAAACGCTGAACACCTGCAAATAATTTTCAACGTAGTGGTTAATTGAAAAGCTCTGCGGCATACTTCTTGGAACAAGGCAGTTACCTGTTCCCACGCAAAGAGGAGTATAGAGAACCATGGTGGATTTCCAGCTGATGAAGTAAAGGATTATTAAAGGAAAGGGATGACCATGGGGATCATCGTTAATTCTCTGAAACAGAATCCGCCCTTTTCACCTGCCAAACACATGCCCACTTCTCCTCTCTGGGGATAATAAAAACTAACCAGCGAACTGACAGAGGGCCTGACCCCCACCATCCACATCGACCACACACAAAAAAAAAACCCGTACCCTCCAGCTACTAATTATAATGCTAACTTGCACAATTTCCCTGCATTTTAAAACAATGGAAAAATGGTGGTGGGATGAGACATAGAAGAATGGCTTCTTGTCAGTCTCCACTAACAAAAATAGGCAACACCAAGTCAGCTACTCCTCAGCATAGCTATGTCCATCGCAGCCTTTTGGGTTTCAGGAGGCACAAACAAAGGTTCTCACAATTATGGTGAAACGCTGAACACCTGCAAATAATTTTCAACGTAGTGGTTAATTGAAAAGCTCTGCGGCATACTTCTTGGAACAAGCCAGTTACCTGTTCCCACGCAAAGAGGAGTATATAGAACCATGGTGGATTTCCAGCTGATGAAGTAAAGGATTATTAAAGGAACGGGATGACCATGGGGATCATCGTTAATTCTCTGAAACAGAATCCGCCCTTTTCACCTGCCAAACACATGCCCACTTCTCCTCTCTGGGGATAATAAAAACTAACCAGGGAACTGACAGAGGGCCTGATCCCCCCCCATCCACATCGACCACACACACAAAAAAAAACCGTACCCTCCAGCTACTAATTATAATGCTAACTTGCAAAATTTCCCTGCATTTTAAAACAATGGAATAATGGTGGTGGGACGATACTTAGAAGAATGGATTCTTGTCAGTCTCCACTAACAAAAATAGGCAAAAGCAAGTCTGCTACGCCTCAGCATAGTTATGTCCGTCGCAGCCTTCTTGGGTTTCAGGAGGCACAAACAAACGTTATCAAAATTATGGTGAAACGCTGAACACCTGCAAATAATTTTCAACGTAGTGGTTAATTGAAAAGCTCTGCAGCATACTTCTTGGAACAAGCCAGTTACCTGTTCCCACGCAAAGAGGAGTATATAGAACCATGGTGGATTTCCAGCTGATGAAGTAAAGGATTATTAAAGGAACGGGATGACCATGGGGATCATCATTAATTCTCTGAAACAGAATCCGCCCTTTTCACCTGCCAAACACATGCCCACTTCTCCTCTCTGGGGATAATAAAAACTAACCAGCGAACTGACAGAGGGCCTGACCCCCCCATCCACATCGACCACACACACAAAAAAAAAACCGTACCCTCCAGCTACTAATTATAATGCTAACTTGCAAAATTTCCCTGCATTTTAAAACAATGGAAAAATGGTGGTGGGATGAGACTTAGAAGAATGGCTTCTTGTCAGTCTCCACTAACAAAAATAGGCAACACCAAGTCAGCTACTCCTCAGCATAGCTATGTCCATCGCAGCCTTCTTGGGTTTCAGGAGGCACAAACAAAGGTTCTCACAATTATGGTAAAACGCTGAACAACTGCAAATAATTTTCAACGTAGTGGTTAATTGAAAAGCTCTGCGGCATACTTCTTGGAACAAGGCAGTTACCTGTTCCCACGCAAAGAGGAGTATAGAGAACCATGGTGGATTTCCAGCGGATGAAGTAAAGGATTATTAAAGGAACGGGATGACCATGGGGATCATCGTTAATTCTCTGAAACAGAATCCGCCCTTTTCACCTGCCAAACACATGCCCACTTCTCCTCTCTGGGGATAATAAAAACTAACCAGCGAACTGACAGAGGGCCTGACCCCCACCATCCACATCGACCACACACACAAAAAAAAACCGTACCCTCCAGCTACTAATTATAATGTTAACTTGCAAAATTTCCCTGCATTTTAAAACAATGGAAAAATGGTGGTGGGATGATACTTAGAAGAATGGCTTCTTGTCAGTCTCCACTAACAAAAATAGGTAACACCAAGTCAGCTACTCCTCAGCATAGTTATGTCTGTCGCAGCCTTCTTGGGTTTCAGGAGGCACAAACAAAGGTTCTCACAATTATGGTGAAACGCTGAACACCTGCAAATAATTTTCAACGTAGTGGTTAATTGAAAAGCTCTGCGGCATACTTCTTGGAACAAGGCAGTTACCTGTTCCCACCCAAAGAGGAGTATATAGAACCATGGTGGATTTCCAGCTGATGAAGTAAAGGATTATTAAAGGAACGGGATGACCATGGGGATCATCGTTAATTCTCTGAAACAGAATCCGCCCTTTTCACCTGCCAAACACATGCCCACTTCTCCTCTCTGGGGATAATAAAAACTAACCAGCGAACTGACAGAGGGCCTGACCACCCCATCCACATCGACCACACACACAAAAAAAAAACCGTACCCTCCAGCTACTAATTATAATGCTAACTTGCAAAATTTCTCTGCATTTTAAAACAATGGAAAAATGGTGGTGGGATGATACTTAGAAGAATGGCTTCTTGTCAGTCTCCACTAACAAAAATAGGCAACACCAAGTCAGCTACTCCTCAGCATAGCTATATCCATCGCAGCCTTCTTGGGTTTCAGGAGGCACAAACAAAGGTTCTCACAATTATGGTAAAACGCTGAACACCTGCAAATAATTTTCATCGTAGTCGTTAATTGAAAAGCTCTGCGGCATACTTCTTGGAACAAGGCAGTTACCTGTTCCCACGCAAAGAGGAGTATATAATACCATGGTGGATTTCCAGCTGATGAAGTAAAGGATTATTAAAGGAACGGGATGACCATGGTGATCATCGTTAATTCTCTGAAACAGAATCCGCCCTTTTCACCTGCCAAACACATGCCCACTTCTCCTCTCTGGGGATAATAAAAACTAACCAGCGTACTGACAGAGGGCCTGACCCCCCCCGCATTCACATCGACCACACACACAGAAAAAAAACCGTACCCTCCAGCTACTAATTATAATGCTAACTTGCAAAATTTCCCTGCATTTTAAAACAATGGAATAATGATGGTGGGATGATACTTAGAAGAATGGCTTCTTGTCAGTCTCCACTAACAAAAATAGGCAACACCAAGTCTGCTACTCCTCAGCATAGTTATGTCCGTCGCAGCCTTCTTGGGTTTCAGGAGGCACAAACACACGTTATCACAATTATGGTGAAACGCTGAACACCTGCAAATAATTTTCAACGTAGTGGTTAATTGAAAAGCTCTGCGGCATACTTCTTGGAACAAGCCAGTTACTTGTTCCCACGCAAAGAGGAGTATTTAGAACCATGGTGGATTTCCAGCGGATGAAGTAAAGGATTATTAAAGGAACGGGATGACCATGGGGATCATCGTTAATTCTCTGAAACAGAATCCGCCCTTTTCACCTGCCAAACACATGCCCACTTCTCCTCTCTTTGGATAATAAAAACTAACCAGCGAACTGACAGAGGGCCTGAACCCCCCCCATCCACATCGACCACACACACACAAAAAAACCATACCCTCCAGCTACTAATTATAATGCTAACTTGCAAAATTTCCCTGCATTTTAAAACAATGGAAAAATGGTGGTGGGATGATACTTAGAAGAATGGCTTCTTGTCAGTCTCCACTAACAAAAATAGGCAACACCAAGTCAGCTACTCCTCAGCATAGCTATGTCCGTCGCAGCCTTCTTTGGTTTCAGGAGGCACAAACAAAGGTTCTCACAATTATGGTGAAACGCTGAACACCTGCAAATAATTTTCAACGTAGTGGTTAATTGAAAAGCTCTGCGGCATACTTCTTGGAACAAGGCAGTTACCTGTTCCCACGCAAAGAGGAGTATATAGAACCATGGTGGATTTCCAGCTGATGAAGTAAAGGATTATTAAAGGAACGGGATGACCATGGGGATCATCCTTAATTCTCTGAAATAGAATCCGCCCTTTTCACCTGCCAAACACATGCCCACTTCTCCTCTCTGGGGATAATAAAAACTAACCAGCGAACTGACAGAGGGCCTGACCCCCCCATCCACATCGACCACACACAGAAAAAAAAAACCGTACCCTCCAGCTACTAATTATAATGCTAACTTGCAAAATTTCCCTGCATTTTAAAACAATGGAAAAATGGTGGTGGGATGATACTTAGAAGAATGGCTTCTTGTCAGTCTCCACTAACAAAAATAGGCAACACCAAGTCAGCTACTCCTCAGCATAGTTATGTCCGTCGCAGCCTTCTTGGGTTTCAGGAGGCACAAACAAATGTTCTCACAATTATGGTGAAACGCTGAACACCTGCAAATAATTTTCAACGTAGTGGTTAATTGAAAAGCTCTGCGGCATACTTCTTGGAACAAGGCAGTTACCTGTTCCCACGCAAAGAGGAGTATATAGAACCATGGTGGATTTCCAGCTGATGAAGTAAAGGATTATTAAAGGAAAGGGATGACCATGGGGATCATCGTTAATTCTCTGAAACAGAATCCGCCCTTTTCACCTGCCAAACACATGCCCACTTCTCCTCTCTGGGGATAATAAAAACTAACCAGCGAACTGACAGAGGGCCTGACCACCCCATCCACATCGACCACACACACAAAAAAAAAACCGTACCCTCCAGCTACTAATTATAATGCTAACTTGCAAAATTTCCCTGCATTTTAAAACAATGGAAAAATGGTGGTGGGATGATACTTAGAAGAATGGCTTCTTGTCAGTCTCCACTAACAAAAATAGGCAACACCAAGTCAGCTACTCCTCAGCATAGCTATGTCCATCGCAGCCTTCTTGGGTTTCAGGAGGCACAAACAAAGGTTCTCACAATTATGGTAAAACGCTCAACACCTGCAAATAATTTTCATCGTAGTCGTTAATTGAAAAGCTCTGCGGCATACTTCTTGGAACAAGCCAGTTACCTGTTCCCACGCAAAGAGGAGTATATAATACCATGGTGGATTTCCAGCTGATGAAGTAAAGGATTATTAAAGGAACGGGATGACCAAGGTGATCATCGTTAATTCTCTGAAACAGAATCCGCCCTTTTCACCTGCCAAACACATGCCCACTTCTCCTCTCTGGGGATAATAAAAACTAACCAGCGAACTGACAGAGGGCCTGACCCCCCCCCCCATTCACATCGACCACACACACAGAAAAAAAACCGTACCCTCCAGCTACTAATTATAATGCTAACTTGCAAAATTTCCCTGCATTTTAAAACAATGGAATAATGATGCTGGGATGATACTTAGAAGAATGGCTTCTTGTCAGGCTCCACTAACAAAAATAGGCAACACCAAGTCAGCTACTCCTCAGCATAGCTATGTCCGTCGCAGCCTTCTTGGGTTTCAGGAGGCACAAACAAAGGTTCTCACAATTATGGTGAAACGCTGAACACCTGCAAATAATTTTCAACGTAGTGGTTAATTGAAAAGCTCTGCGGCATACTTCTTCGAACAAGCCAGTTACTTGTTCCCACGCAAAGAGGAGTATTTAGAACCATGGTGGATTTCCAGCTGATGAAGTAAAGGATTATTAAAGGAACGGGATGACCATGGGGATCATCGTTAATTCTCTGAAACAGAATCCGCCCTTTTCACCTGCCAAACACATGCCCACTTCTCCTCTCTTGGGATAATAAAAACTAACCAGCGAACTGACAGAAGGCCTGACCCCCACCATCCACATCAACCACACAAAAAAAAAAAAACCGTACCCTCCAGCTACTAATTATAATGCTAACTTGCAAAATTTCCCTGCATTTTAAAACAATGGAAAAATGGTGGTGGGATGATACTTAGAAGAATGGCTTCTTGTCTGTCTCCACTAACAAAAATAGGCAACACCAAGTCAGCTACTCCTCAGCATAGTTATGTCCGTCGCAGCCTTCTTGGGTTTCAGGAGGGACATACAAACGTTATCAAAATTATGGTGAAACGCTGAAAACCTGCAAATAATTTTCAACGTACTGGTTAATTTGAAAACTCTCCAGCATAATTCTTGGAACAAGCTAAGTACCTGTGCCCACGCATAGAGGAGTATATAGAAACATGGTGGAATCCCAGCTGATGAAGCAAAGGATTCTTAAAGGAATGAGATGACCATGCGGATCCTGTTTAATTCTCTGAAACAGAATCCGCACTTTTCACCTGCCAAGCACATGCCCACTACTCTTCTCTGGAGATAATAAAAACAAACCAGCGATCTGACAGAGGGCCTGAACACCCATCCTGACCGACCCCACAAAACAAAAAAGTACCCTCCAGCTACTAATTATAATGCCAAGTGCAAAATTTCCCTGCATTTTTAAACAATGGAGAAATGATGGTGGGATGATACTTAGAAGAATGGCTTCTTGTCAGTCTCCACTGACAAAATAGGCAACACCAAGTCAGCTACGCCTCAGGATAGTTATGTCCGTAGCAGCCATATTTGGTTTCAGTAGGCACATACACACGTTATCACAATTATGGTGAAACCCTGAAAACCTGCAAAGGATTGTCAACATACTGGTTAATTGAAAACCTCTGAGGCATACTTCTTGGAACTAGCCAGTTTCCTGTGCCCACGCATAGACAAGTATATAGAACCATGGTGGATTCCCAGCTCATGAAGCAAAGCATACTTAAAGGAACGGGATTACCATGCGGATCCTGTTTAATTCTCTGAAACAGATCCGCAGTTTTCACCTGCCATACTAATAACCACTTCTCCTCTCTGGGGATAATAAAACCAACCGGGGAACTGACAGAGGGCCTGACCAACACATCCACACCGACCCCACAGGAAAAAAAAAAAAAAAAACACCGTAGCCTCCAGCTACTAATTATAATGCTAGCTTGCAAAATTTTCCTGCATTTTTAAACAATGGAAAAATGATGGTGAGATGATACTTACAAGAATGGCTTCTTGTCAGTCTCCACTAACAAAAATAGGCAATACCAAGTCAGCTACGCCTCAGCATAGTTATGTCTGTCGCAGCCATCTTGGGTTTCAGGAGGCACAAACAAACGTTATCACAATTATGGTGAAACGCTGAACACCTGCAAATAATTTTCAACGTAGTGGTTAATTGAAAAGCTCTGCGGCATACTTCTTGGAACAAGGCAGTTACCTGTTCCCACGCAAAGAGGAGTATATAGAACCATGGTGGATTTCCAGCTGATGAAGTAAAGGATTATTAAAGGAAAGGGATGACCATGGGGATCATCGTTAATTCTCTGAAACAGAATCCGCCCTTTTCAGCTGCCAAACACATGCCCACTTCTCTCTGGGGATAATAAAAACTAACCAGCGAACTGACAGAGGGCCTGACCCCCACCATCCACATCGACCACACACTAAAAAAAAACCGTACCCTCCAGCTACTAATTATAATGCTAACTTGCAAAATTTCCCTGCATTTTAAAACAATGGAAAAATGGTGGTGGGATGAGACTTAGAAGAATGGCTTCTTGTCAGTCTCCACTAATAAAAATAGGCAACACCACGTCAGCTACTCCTCAGCATAGTCATGTCTGTCGCAGCCTTCTTGGGTTTCAGGAGGCACAAACAAATGTTCTCACAATTATGGTGAAACGCTGAACACCTGCAAATAATTTTCAACGTAGTGGTTAATTGAAAAGCTCTGCGGCATACTTCTTGGAACAAGCCAGTTACCTGTTCCCACGCAAAGAGGAGTATAGAGAACCATGGTGGATTTCCAGCTGATGAAGTAAAGGATTATTAAAGGATAGGGATGACCATGGGGATCATCGTTAATTCTCTGAAACAGAATCCGCCCTTTTCACCTGCCAAACACATGCCCACTTCTCCTCTCTGGGGATAATAAAAACTAACCAGCGAACTGACAGAGGGCCTGACCCCCACCATCCACATCGACCACACACACAAAAAAAAACCGTACCCTCCAGCTACTAATTATAATGCTAACTTGCAAAATTTCCCTGCATTTTAAAACAATGGAGAAATGGTGGTGGGATGATACTTAGAAGAATGGCTTCTTGTCAGTGTCCACTAACAAAAATAGGCAACACCAAGTCAGCTACTCCTCAGCATAGTTATGTCCGTCGCAGCCTTCTTGGGTTTCAGGAGGCACAAACAAAGGTTCTCACAATTATGGTGAAACGCTGAACACCTGCAAATAATTTTCAACGTAGTGGTTAATTGAAAAGCTCTGCGGCATACTTCTTGGACCAAGCCAGTTACCTGTTCCCAGGCAAAGAGGAGTATAGAGAACCACGGTGGATTTCCAGCTGATGAAGTAAAGGATTATTAAAGGAACGGGATGACCATGGGGATCATCGTTAATTCTCTGAAACAGAATCCGCCCTTTTCACCTGCCAAACACATGCCCACTTCTCCTCTCTGGGGATAATAAAAAATAACCAGCGAACTGACAGAGGGCCTGACCGCCCCCCCATCCACATCGACCACACACACAAAAAAAAACCGTACCCTCCAGCTACTAATTATAATGCTAACTTGCAAAATTTCCCTGCATTTTAAATCAATGGAAAAATGGTGGTGGGATGATACTTAGAAGAATGGCTTCTTGTCAGTCTCCACTAACAAAAATAGGCAACACCAAGTCAGCTACTCCTCAGCATAGTTATGTCCGTCGCTGCCTTCTTGGGTTTCAGGAGGCACAAACAAAGGTTCCACAATTATGGTGAAACGCTGAACATCTGCAAATAATTTTCAACGTAGTGGTTAATTGAAAAGCTCTGCGGCATACTTCTTGGAACAAGCCAGTTACCTGTTCCCACGCAAAGAGGAGTATATAGAACCATGGTGGATTTCCAGCTAATGAAGTCAAGGATTATTAAAGGAACGGGATGACCATGGGGATCATCGTTAATTCTCTGAAACAGAATCCGCCCTTTTCACCTGCCAAACACATGCCCACTTCTCCTCTCTGGGGATAATAAAAACTAACCAGCGAACTGACAGAGGGCCTGACCACCCCATCCACATCGACCACACACACAAAAAAAAAACCGTACCCTCCAGCTACTAATTACAATGCTAACTTGCAAAATTTCCCTGCATGTTAAAACAATGGAAAAATGGTGGTGGGATGATACTTAGAAGAATGGCTTCTTGTCAGTCTCCACTAACAAAAATAGGCAACACCAAGTCAGCTACTCCTCAGCATAGCTATGTCCGTCGCAGCCTTCTTGGGTTTCAGGAGGCACAAACAAAGGTTCTCACAATTATGGTGAAACGCTGAACACCTGCAAATAATTTTCAACGTAGTGGTTAATTGAAAAGCTCTGCGGCATACTTCTTGGAACAAGCCAGTTACCTGTTCCCACGCAAAGAGGAGTATAGAGAACCATGGTGGATTTCCAGCTGATGAAGTAAAGGATTATTAAAGGAAAGGGATGACCATGGGGATCATAGTTAATTCTCTGAAACAGAATCCGCCCTTTTCACCTGCCAAACACATGCCCACTTCTCCTCTCTGGGGATAATAAAAACTAACCAGCGAACTGACAGAGGGCCTGACCCCCCCCATCCACATCGACCATACACACACAAAAAAACCCGTACCCTCCAGCTACTAATTATAATGCTAACTTGCAAAATTTCCCTGCATTTTAAAACAATGGAAAAATGGTGGTGGGATGATACTTAGAAGAATGGCTTCCTGTCAGTCTCCACTAACAAAAATAGGCAACACCAAGTCAGCTACTCCTCAGCATAGCTATGTCCATCACAGCCTTCTTCGGTTTCAGGAGGCACAAACAAAGGTTCTCACAATTATGGTAAAACGCTGAACACCTGCAAATAATTTTCAACGTAGTGGTTAATTGAAAAGCTCTGCGGCATACTTCTTGGAACAAGGCAGTTACCTGTTCCCACGCAAAGAGGAGTATAGAGAACCATGGTGGATTTCCAGCTGATGAAGTAAAGGATTATTAAAGGAACGGGATGACCATGGGGATCATCGTTAATTCTCTGAAACAGAATCCGCCCTTTTCACCTGCCAAACACATGCCCACTTCTCCTCTCTGGGGATAATAAAAACTAACCATTGAACTGACAGAGGGCCTGACCCCCCCATCCACATCGACCACACACACACACAAAAAAAAAACCGTACCCTCCAGCTACTAATTATAATGCTAACTTGCAAAATTTCCCTGCATTTTAAAACAATGGAAAAATGGTGGTGGGATGATACTTAGAAGAATGGCTTCTTGTCAGTCTCCACTAACAAAAATAGGCAACACCAAGTCAGCTACGCCTCAGCATAGTTATGCCCGTGGCAGCCATGTTGGGTTTAAGGAGGCATATACAAACTTTATCATAATTATGTTGAAACGTGCTGAAAACCCGGCAAATAATTCTCAAGGTACTGTTTAATTCAAAAGCTCTGTGGCATACTTCTTGGAAGAAGCCTGTTACCTGGGCCCACGCATAGAGGGGTCTGGAGAACCATGGTGGATTCCAAGGTGATGAATCTAAGGATTCTTAAAGGAACAGGCTGAAAAGTGCAGATCCTGACTGAAACAGGATTCGGACTTTTTGCCTGCAACACACATGCCCACTTCTCCTCTCTAGGGATAACAAAAACAACCCATCGGATTGACAGATGGCCTGCCCCCGCCCCCCACCACCCCACACAAAATCGTGCCCTCCAGCGACTGATCCTTATGCTATCTGGCAATACGTCCTCTGCCTTTTAAAATAATGGAGATAGAATGGTGGAATTATACCTAAAAGACTGGCTTATTGCCAGACTCCCATACCAAGTATTGGCAACAGCAAGTCACCTAGGCCTCAGCACACGTTTGTCCCTGGCAGCCATCTTGGGTTTAAGGAGGCACAGATGAACCTTATCACAATTATGGTGAAAGGTGCTGCAAAAGCGGTCAAGTAATTCTCATGGTAGTGGTTACTTGAAAAGCTCTGCGGCATAATTCTTTGAACTAGCCAGTTAACTGGGCCCACGCATAGAGCAGTCTAGAGGCCCATGGTGGATTCCCAGCTGATGAAGCAAGGGATTCTTAATGGAACGGGGTGAAAAGTGCGGTTTCTGTTTCAGTCTAAGACAGAAACGGGGTCCGAACTTTTTACCTGCCACACACATGCCCACTTCTCCGGTCTGAGGAAAATAAAAACCATCCAGCGAACTGACAGAGGGCCTGCGCCCCCCACCCACACCGACCCCACAAATAAAAATGTCCCCTCCAGCTACTAATTATTATGCTAACTTGCAAAGGTTTCCGTGCATTTTAAAATAATGGGGAAAGTATGGTGGAATGATACTTAAAAGAATGGCCTCCTTCCAGCCTCCAGTAACAAGTGTCGTGAAATCCAAGTGACCTAGGCCTCAGCATAGTTTTCTCCCTGGCAGCCATCTTGTGTTTAAGGAGGCACAGACGATCCTTATCACAATTATGGTGATATGTGCTGCAGAAACTGGCAAATAATTCTACACGTAGTGTTTATCTCAAAAGCTGTGCAGCATACATCTTGGTACAGGCCAGTTCATGGGCCCATGCATGGAGGGTTCTAAGGAACCATGGTGGATTCCCAGCTGATGAATCAAAGGATTTTTAATGGAACCGGCTGAAAAGTGCGGATACTGTTTCAGTCTAACTGAAACAGGATCCGCACATTTCACCTGCCACAAATATATCCACTTCCCTGTCTGGGCATAATAAACACAAACAACCAGACTGACAGAGGGACTGTCCCCCAAACCACCCCGATCCCACCCAAAAACGTCCCCTCCGTTGACTCATCCTTATGCTAACTGCCGAAAGTTGCTCACCTTTTAATATAAGGGAGAAAGGATGGGGCAATGATAATTAAAAGACTGGATTCTTGTCAGACTCCCGTACCAAGTATTGGCAACACCAAGCGAGAGAACCCTCAGTATAGGTTTGTCCATGGAAGCCATCTAGGGTTTAAGGAAGCACAAATGAACCTTATCAAAATTATGGTAAAAGTGCTGGAAAAGCTGGCAAATAATTTCCATGGTAGTGGTTATTTCAAATGCTCTGTGGCATACTTCTTTGAACTAGCCTGTTAAGTGGGTCCACACATAGTGGGGTGTAGAGAACTATGGTGGATTCCCAGCTGATGAAGCAAAGGATTCTTAAAGGAACAGGATGAAAAGTGCCGATCCTGTATCAGTCTAAGACTGAAACAGGATCCACACTTTTCACTTGCCACACACATGTCCACTTCTCCTCTCCGGGGATAATAAAAACAAACCACTGGACTGACAGAGGGCCTGGCTCTGCCTCTCCCACCCCACACAAAAACGTTTCCTCCAGCGACTCATCCTTAAGCTAAATGGCAATAGGTGCTCTGCCTTTTAAAATAGTTGTGAAAGGAAGGTGGAATGATACTTAAAGGAATGGCTTCTTGCCACGGACCAGTACCAATTATCGGCAACTCCAAGGGAGATTGGCCTAACCGTAGTTGTTTCTGTGGAAGCCAGCTTGGGTTTCAGGATGCACTGCCTAACCTTTTCACAATCATTGTGAAAGTTGCTGCAAAAACTGGCAAATAATACTCAATGTAGTGGTTATTTCCAAAGCTCTGCGGCATACATCTTGGAACTAGCCAGTTACCTGGACCCACACATAGAGGGGTCTCGACAGCCATGGTGGATTCCCAGCTGATGAATCAAAGGATTCGTAAAGGAACTGGCTGAAAAGTGCGGATCCTGTTTCAGTCTAAGACTGAAACAGGATCCGTACTTTTCACCTGCCACACACATGCCCACCTCTCCTCTTTGGGCATAATAAAGACAAACCACCAGACAGACAGAGAGCCTTCCCCTCAACGCACCACCCGACCCCACTCAAAAACGTCCCCTCCAGCAACTCATTCTTATGATAACTGGAAAAAGGTGTTCTGCCTTTTAAAATGATGGAGAAAGGATGGTGGAATGACTCTTAATAACATGGCTTCTTGCCAGGCTCCAGTACCAACTATCGGCAACACCAAGTGAACTAGGCCTCAGCATACTTTTGTCCGCCCCAGCCATCTTGGGTTGAAGGAGGCACGGACGAACCTTATCACAATTATGGTGAAAGGTGGTGCAAAAACTAGCAAATAATTCTCAACGTAGTGGTTATTTCAAAAGCTCTGTGGCATACTTCTTGGAACTTGCCAGTTACCTGGGCCCACGCATAGAGGTCTTTAAAGAACCATGGTGTATTCCCAGCTGATGAATCAAACGATTCTTTTTTGTTTGTTTGTTTGTTTGTTAGCTCATTATGGGGGTACAAAAGATCAGGCTATATACATTCCCCATGCCTCCCCTTTCCCCCGATTCTGAGCTTCAATTTTGTCCATTCCCTAGTCAGTGCACATCACATTCATCATGTAGGTGTGCACCCCTCCTCTCCCCCACCCCATCCCCCCCAGTTAGAACTTGAAGGGTGTCCATTCCCCAGGCAGTGCACATCACATTCATCAAGTAGGTATACACCCATCCCTTCCACCCGGCCCCAACCTCTGTCCGATACCCAATTGGTGTTGTTCCCAAATGTGCACTCAGGGAAACCAATTTGCTGGTGAGTACATGTGGTGCTTATTTTTCCATTCTTGGGATACTTCACTTAATAGAATGGGATCCAGCTCTCTCCAGGAGAACCAAAGAGATGCCATATCGCCATTATTTCTAATAGCTGAGTAATATTCCATGGTATACATATACCACATTTTGCTAATCCATTCATGAATTGATGGGCATTTGGGTTGTTTCCACATCTTTGTGATTGTGAATTGTGCTGCTATAATCATTCAGGTGCAGGTGTCTTTTTTATAGAATGACTTTTGTTCTTCTGGGTAGATGTCCAATAATGGAATTGCTGGATCGAATGGTAGGTCTACTTGAATCTGTTTAAGGTATCTCCACATTGCTTTCCACAGGGGCTGCACTAGTTTACAGTCCCACCAGCAGTTTATGAATGTACCTATCTCGCCACACCCACACCAACATGTATAGTTTTGGGACTTTTTGATAAAGGCCATTCCTACTGGAGTTAAGTGATATCTCATTGTGGTTTTGATTTGCATTTTCCTGATGATTAGAGATGTTGAACACTTTTTCATATGTTTGTTAGCCATTTTTATATCTTCTTTTGAAAAATTTCTATTTATGTCCTTTGCCCACTTTTTGATAGGGTTGTTTGATTTTTTCTTACTGATTTTTCTGAGTTCTAAATAGATTCTTGTTATCAGTCCTTTATCTGATGTGTAGTATGCGAAAATTTTTTCCCATTCTGTAGGTTGTCCATTTACTCTCGTGACTGTTTCTTTGGCTGTGCAGAAGCTTTTTAATTTGATCAGGTCCCATTTATTTATTTTTGTGGTTGCTGTGATTGCTTTAGGGGTCTTCTTCATAAATTCTTTGCCTAGGCCAATGTCTGTAAGAGTCTTTCCTACATTTTCTTCTAGAATTCTAATAGTTTCTGACCTTAGGTTTAAGTCTGTTAACCACTGTGATTTGATTTTTGTGTGTCCTGTTTTAGTCTTCTACATGTGGATATCCAGTTTTCCCAGCACCATTTATTAAATAAGGAATCTTTTCCCCAGAGTATGTTTTTGTCTGCTTTGTCAAAGATTAGATGGCTATATGAGGATGGTTTTATATTGGGATTTTCTGTTCTGTTCCACTGGTCTGTGTCCCTGCACTTGTGCCAGTACCAGGCTGTTTTAAGAACCACAGCCTTGTAGTATAGTTTGAAGTCTGGCAAATTAATACTTCCCATTTTGTTTTTGTTGTTTAAGATTGCTTTTGCTAAACGGGGTCTTCCCTGGTTCCATACAAAGCGTAAAATTATTTTTTCTATGTCTGTGAAAAAAGATGTTGGTAATTTAATAAGGATTGCATTGAATCTGTAGATAACTTTGGGCAGTATAGACATTTTAACAATGTTGATTCTACCGATCCATGAGCATGGTATGGTTTTCCACCTATTTACATGTTCTGCAATTTCCTTCCTCAGTGTTTCATAGTTCTCCCTATAGAGGTCCTTTACCTCCTTAGTTAAATAAATTCCTAGGTATTTTATTTTCTTTGTTGCTATTTTGAAGGGTATTGAGTCCTTAATTTGGTTTTCCATTTGACTGTTATTGGCATATATGAATTCCTCTGATTTGTGTGTATTGATTTTCTATCCTGAGACTTTACTGAATTCATTGATCAATTCCAGGAGTCTCTTGGTTGAAACCTTGGGGTTTTATAGATATAACATCATATCATCAGCAAAGAGTGAGAGTTTGATCTCTTCTGTCCCTATTTCAACTCCCTTGATTCTGCTCTCTTGCCTGATAGCTCTTGCAAGGACTTCCAATACTATGTAGAAAAGTAATGGGGACAGTGGTAAGCCTTGTCTGGTTCCAGTTTGAAGTGGGAATGCTTTCAGTTTTTCCCCATTCAGTATGATGTTGGCTGAGGGTTTGTCGTATATGGCTTGTATCATTTTTATATAGGCCCCATCTATGCCTATTTTGTTAAGTGTTCTTATCATAAAAGGGTGTTGAATTTTGTCAAATGCTTTCTCTGCATCTATTGAGAGGATCATCTGATCTTTATTTTTGCTTCTATTTATGTGATGAATTACATTCCCATATGTCAAACCATCCCTGCATCTCTGGGATGAAGCCCACTTGGTCGTGATGGATTATTTTTTTGATAAGCACTTGGATTCGATTTGTTAGAATTTTATTGAGAATTTTTGCATCTATATTCATAAGAGAAATTGGTCTATAGTTCTCTGTTTTAGTTGCATCCTTTCCTGGATTTGGTATCAGGATTATGTTGGCTTGGTAAAAAGTGTTGGGGAGAATCCCATCCTTCTCTATATTGGAGAATAGTTTATGTACGATGGGCACCAGTTCTTCTTTGTAGGTATGGTAGAATTCAGGTGTGAACCCATCTGGTCCAGGGCTTTTCTTTTTGGGAAGGTTTTTTATTGCTGTTTCAATTTCAGATCTAGATATCGGTCTATTCAGGAATTCTGTGTCTTCCTGGTTGAGCCTGGGAAGGCTGTGTGTTTATAAGAATTTGTCCATTTCCTCCAGGTTTTCTAATTTGTGTGCATAAAGATTTTTGTAGAATTCATAGATGATATCATGTATCTCTGTGGCATCAGTCGTGATTACTCCTTTCGTGTTCCTGATCGAGGTTATAAGAGATTTTTCTTTTCTGCTCTTGGTTAGTTTAGCCAGAGGTGTGTCAATTTTGTTTATTTTTTCAAAGAACCAACTTTTGGTTTTATTAATCTCCGTTATGGTTTGGTTTAATCTCCCTTATGGTCCTTTTCATTTAGTTCTGATTTAATCTTAATAATTTCCTTCTGCTGGGTTTGGGTTTGGTCTCTTCTTTCTTCTCTAGCTCTTTGAGTCTATTCATTAGATTGTCTATTTGTAAGTTTTCTGTCTTTTTGGTATAGGCATTTATGGAAATAAATTTTCCTCTCAGGACTGCTTTAGCTGTGTCCCACAGATTTTGATAAGTTGTATCTCCTTTGTCGTTTAATTCAGAGAATCTTTTGATTTCTGACTTGATTTCTTCATTTATAAAATGATTGTTCAGGAGAAGGTTATTTAGCTTCCATGACTTTGAGTAGAAATGAGGATTTCTGTTAGGGTTCATTGTTACTTTTATTCCACTGTGATCTGAGAAGCTGCATGGTATTATTTCTATATTTTTAAATTTTTTAAGACATGCTTTATGTCCTAAGATATGGTCAATCTTGGAGAATGTCCCATGAGCTGATGAGAAGAACTTATATTCAGTGGTATTTGGGTAGAATGTCCTGTAGATGTCAGTCAGGCCCATTTGTTCTAGCATTCTATATACGTCCAATATTTCTTTGTTTATTTTTTGTTTGGAGGATCTGTCTTGAACTGTCAGTGGCGTGTTAAAATCTCTGGCTACTAAAGTGTTGTTATCTATCATTTGGTTCAGATCAAGTAGGGTTTGCTTTATGAATCTGGGTGCACCTAGATCGGGTGCATATATGTTAAGTATAGTTATGTCTTCTTGTTGAATTGTACCCTTCACCAGTATATAGTAACCATCTTTGTCTTTCTTTACTTTTGTTGATTTAAAAACTACGTTATCGGAGATTAGAACTGCCACGCCAGCTTTCTTTTGGGTTCCATTTGCTTGGAATATTGATTTCCACCCTTTTATTTTCAGTCTAAATGCATCCTTGCAGGTTAGATGAGTTTCCTGAAGACAGCAGATACTTGGCTTATATCTTTTTTATCCATCGGGCCAGTCCATGTCTCTTGAGTGGGGAATTCAATCCATTCACATTTAATGAGAGAACTGATAAGCGAGACAGATTGCTGTTCCTCATGTTGGGTTGAATTTCATTGATCTGTTTTCTCTCTTGAGCCATTATGATAACTGTGTTTTCATATTTATCTCTTGATTAGTGTTACATTCGAAGGTCCTTCTTGTGCTGGACCACGTGTAACTCTGTTTTGAATACTTCTTGGAAAGCTGCTCTTGTCTTGGTGAATTCTCTGAGTTTTTGTTTATCTGAGAATGTCTTAATTTCACCTTCATATATAAAACTGAGCTTATCTGGGTACAGGATTCTAGGCTGGGCATTATTCTGTTTCAGAAGAGTGAGAATGGGGCTCCAATCTCTTCTTGCTTGTAAGGTTTCAGTTGAGAAATCTGGCGTGATTCGGATGGGCTTTCCTTTGTATGTTACTTGTTTTTTTCTCCTTACAGATTGAAGAAGGGCCTCGTTAGTGGATATTTTGGTCAGTCTGATAACTACATGACGTGGTGTCTTCCTATTTGGTATGAATCTCTCAGAGGTTCTTTGAGCTTCTTGAACCTGTGTATCTAGAGATTTGGCAAGGCCTGGGAAATTTTCCTCAATTATATCTTCAGATACTTTATTCAACCCTTGCTTATTGTCTTCTTCACCCTCAGGAATGCCGATAACTCTCACGTTAGGCTTCTTTACATAATCCCACATTTCTTGTAGACTATGATTATTTCTCATGTTTCTTTGTTTTAACTCTGTGACTGCCTTATTTAATTGGAAAGTGTTATCTTCGATCTCTGAGATTCTTTCTTCTGTTTGATCTACCCTGCTCTTGAGACTTTCCACTGTGTTTTGTAGCTCCTTGAATAAATTTTTCATTTCCAGGAGTTCAGTTTGATTTTTCTTCAGTATTTCAATTTCTTTGGTGAATTTTTCTTCCAAGTCCTGGATCTTTTTTGTGGTTTCTTTGTGTTGATTATCCATTTTTTCTTGCATAATGTTCAGCGTATTTATGATCCATGTTTGAAATTCTTCCTGTGACATGTTGCTATTTGGAATCTGCTTTGTGTTAATTGGTGGAGAACTAGTAATCCTCTTTGAGGGCATGGTTTCAGCTTGATTCTTTATACTCCTAGAGTTCCTTCGCTGAGCCCTTCCCATCTGAATGAATCCTTAAGATCCCTTCTTTCAGCTTTAGTCTGGATAGGGGCACACTGTGAGTGCCAGGTAAGCTGCCTCCTCTGTCACTAGGGGGAGCCCTTCACATATTGTTCAGGATTTTGCTAGCTCCGCTGGGGGGGCTGCCCCTCTTCCTCTCCCGAGGTGGCTTCTGTCTCTCTCTGCAAGAAAGACAGTGGATAGGGAGAGTGGAGCGGTGCCCTCATTCACCCAGTGCCCCAGCCACTGCAGTTCCCGCGGGAGATGGTCTGCCCCACCCCAATGTCTGCAAGGTCCACGCTCCACTCTCTCGTGACTGGGGAACCACTCAGTGTTCACACAAAGGTGGAGCTCCTAGTCAGGGTCCGTGGACTAGGGAAGGGAGCCGCCCAGGGAGCCGCCCGGTACCCAATCGCTCCTCAGCGTTTAGGCTGTGGACCCCTACAATGGCGGCCGCCCGTCTGCAGATCACTGTCACTGGGGTTGAATGCTCAGGGACCGGCAGAGGCCAGAGGAGCCGGGGAGCGGGAGAATCCAGCCGCCCACCTATACGAGGCAGTTTGGCGTCTGCTAGAGCCGGGACCAAAGCAGCCCCAACGCCCACGTATAGGAGACAGTTGCTAGGTGCGTCAGCTGCGCACAGCACTCCAGGGTCCAAAATGCCTCCTGCCAATGTCTCTTCTCTGCAGAGCCCCACATCTCCCGTGGCGATTCTGCACCGACTTCAGGCAGATCCTCAATTGAGTGGGTGTGGAGGTCAGAGGGGGAACAAGATGCTTTCCTGTGGGGCTGAACCCACCCCACTCTCTGGTGAGGTGGGTACAGCTGTCCCGTGCTCCCTTCTCTATTGGCCATCCCGCACTCTCCAGATTTTGGTGATTTATTTCCCTAATCACCTCAGTCTTTTCTTGCTCTCTCTCTCTGTCCCACGCTGATTCTCCATGGATTCACACCACCGTTCTTGTGGGGAAGTGAACCTCTAGGGTTGTGGCAGTGGGAGACCCATGCCTTCCACTCCAGGAGCACGAATCCAGGAGGTCACCACCATTCCACCATCATTGAGAATGAATCAAAGGAGTCTTAAAGGAACGGGCTGAAAAGTGCGGATCCTGTTTCAGTCTAAGTCTGAAACAGGATCCGCACTTTTCACCTGCCACACACATGCCCACTTCTCCTCTCTGGGCATAATAAAAACAAACCACTGGACTGACAGAGGGCTTGCCCCCCCACACACACCACACGACCCCACACAAAAACGTCCCCTCCAGTGACTCATTCTTATGCTAACTGGCAAACGGTGCTATGCCTTTTAAAATAATGGAAAAAGGATGGTGGAATGATACTTGAAAGACTGGTTTTATTCCACGCTCCCGTACCAAGTATCGGCAACACCAAGTGAGCTAGGCCTCAGCATAGTTTTTTCCCTGGCAGCCATCTTGGGATTAAGGAGGCAGAGAAGTACCTTGTCACAATTATGGTGAAAGGTGCTGCAAAAATTGGCAAATAATTCTCCACGTAGTGGTTATTTCAAAAGCTCTATGGCATACTTCTTGGAACCAGCTAGTTACCTGGGGCCACGCATAGAGGGTTATAGAGAACCATGGTGGATTCACGGAAGAAGAGTCAAATGATTCTTAAAGGAACGGGCAGAAAATGTGGATCCTGTTTCAGTCTAAGACTAAAACAGGATCCGCACTTTTCACCTGCTGCACACATGCCAACTTCTCCTCTCTGAGGATAAAAAAAAAAAAAAAAAAAACACTGGACTGGCAGAGCGCCTGCCCCCTCACACACCACCTGACCCCACACAACAACGTGCCCTCCAGCAACTCATTCTTATGCTAACTGGCAAAAGGTGCTCTGCCTTTTAAAACAATGGAAAAAGGTTGGTGGAATGATACTTAAAAGACTGGCTTCTTGCCAGGCTCCAGTACCAAGTATAGGCAATACCAAGTGAGGTAGGCCTCAGCATGGTTTTGTCCATGGCAGCCAGCTTGGTTTAAGGAGGCAGAGACGAACCTTGTCACAATTATGGTGAAAGGTGCTGCAAAAACTGGCAAATAATTCTCCACGTAGTGGTTATTTCAAAAGCTCTGCAGCATAATTCTTGGAAGTATCCAGTTAAAGGGTCCCACGCATTGAGGGGTCCAGAGAACCATGGTAGATTGCCAGGTGATGAATCAAAGGATTCTTAAAGAAACGGGCTGAAAACTGCTGATCCTCTTTCACCCTAAGACTGAAAGAGGATCAGCACTTTTCACCTGCCACACACATGCCCACTTCTCCTCTCTGGGCCTAATAAAAACAAACCGCCAGACTGAAAGATGCCCTGACCCCCAAACACCACCCGACCCCACAAAAAAAGTCCCTTCCAGCGACTCATTCTTATGCTAACTGCCAAAAGGTGCTCTGCCATTTAAAATAGTGGAGAAAGGATCATGGAATGATACTTAAAAAACTGGCTTCTTGCCAGGGTCCAGTACCAAGTATTGGCAACACCAAGTGAGCTATGCCTCAGCATAGTGTTTTCCATGGCAGCCATCTTGTGTTTAAGGATGCAGAGGCGAATCTTAACACAATTATTGTGAAAGGTGCTGCAAAAACTGGCAAATAATTCTCACCATAGTAGTTATTTCAAAAGCTCTGAGGTATACTTCTTGGAACCAGCCAGTTTACTGGGTGCACTCATAGAGGGGTCTATAGAACCTTGGTAGAGTCCCAGCTGATGAATCAAATGATTCTTAAAGGAACAGGCTGAAAACTGCGGATCCTGTTCAGTCTAAGACTGAAACAGGATCTGCCCTTTTCACCTGCCACACACATACCCACTTCTCCTCTCTGGGGATAATAAAAACAAATCACCAGACTGACAGAGGGCCTGCCCCTCCACCACCCCCTGACTCGACATAAAAACATCCCCTCCAGCAACTCATTCTTATGCTCACTGGTGAAAGGTGCTCTGCCTTTTAAAATAATGGAGAAAGGATGGTGGAATGATACTTGAAAGAGTGGTCTCTTGCCAGGCTCCAATACCAAGTATCAGCAACACCAAGTTAGCTAGGCCTCACCATAGTTTTTTCCGTCACAGCAATCTTGGATTTAAGGAGGGAGAGATGAACCTTATCACAATTATCGTGAAAGGTGCTGCAAACACTGGCAAATAACTCTCAATGTAGTGTTTATTTCAA